>NC_140939.1:85216342-85336342 GCF_014529385.1 Adiantum capillus-veneris
ACCAAACCCTTGCTTCCTTCTCTTCTCTAAAACTTACAAGTGCTGCAACTTGTGCTTTGAAACTTTGTCTGCAATTCGTGCGTTGAACCTCCATTTGCAACTCATTCACCATGGGTTGAGAGCACAGATTAGGCAGGCATGGTGACCGTTGACTAATGGCGACTAGTAATCCCCCCCCCCCAACACAGGGTAGCCCTCTCCCAGCAGGGACATGCGGTAGGGCACAAAGAGAGAGATGGGAAACAGAGGCTAGGTTTTACGAGAGAGTGAAAGAGAGGGGGGAAGGAGGCCCGGGGGGGGGGGGGGGGGGGGGAGGCGTGTTTACATGCAAATGTACATGGGAGATGAAAGAATGTGTGTTCTTGAATTTTGAATGATGTCCAAATGCTTCAAATTTTGACCTAGATGGAAGAGTTTCAGGTTTTCCCTTAATTTTGACCTAGAAACTAGAAGAGTTTCATGTGTGCCCTTAATTTCTTTGGTTTAAAAAAAGGGTTTTGCGGCGAGCCCTTGCATTGTAGTATCAACACTAACGATCTTCTAGGAAACATATGAAAGTATCAACAAACTACTCAACCAAATGCACAATGCTAGATATACAATTGGCACATAGTGGGATCCAGCTAAAATGTAAAATTTTCTTAGGCCTTTTTTTTTGCATCGGGGAATCTTTCATTTGCAATAAATTGCACAAACCATGTAATGAAGCTCTACAATGTCATGGTAAAGAGCTTACATTGGGGGAATTTTCATTGGATATTGCAAAGACCATGCAATCAATCATTTAGCATATCATAATATGGTGCAAAGACCGTGTAATTACACATCAACTTTCTATATGTCACAAACTTAACATTAAGATTGGTCATCACTTAACCTGGGGAGGGTAAGGGTTTGTTGTATGCGACGGGAATGAGGCGGGGAGAGACCTCCACTATAGGGGTGCTCCCGAGGGAGAGCCTTGGTTAGGGAACTCTTGTGCCAATATATGATCTCAGTGGCTCAAGTCATCCTATTTGGCTGCTTGGTGGTAATGCTATTTGATCGGAAGCCATGTGCGGTTGGGATGGTAGGCCACACTGCATGGTGGCACCTCATTGGTGGGTGGCTTTGTTGATAGTGTCATGTAATTGGTTATGCCTCCATGTAAAAGGCAGCGAATTGGTTGTTTAAATTGTCAGTTATACCTCCGTGTAAAAGGTAGTGGACTTGAAGCTTGATGTTTACTTTGTTGGCCATGGCTCGGATTGAGCACGGTGCTGTTGTAGTCTGTAATGGAAATGGCCTATTAACTTTGAGAGTAGCGGAATTAGGAAATTAAAGGTAGCACTTTTGTGAGAATACTTTGTGAGCACAGAGGGTGAACTTAATTGATGGTAGCAACATAGACATAGTACTTAATTAACATGGCATGAACAACACTTTTGCGAGAGAGAGAGTTTAGAGAACTTGACAACAGTTGAGGACCCGATTTATGTGGAGCCAGTCTCCCCTCCAATAGGCATTTGTATTATAGATTCTCCCATTAAGAGAGACTTGGTGCAATACAATCTTTGTGTTCCTTGTAACCTAGGTGATGCAATGAAGATGGAAAGGTTCATGCATCATGAGCATAATGTCAACTTTTGAAAAAATCATTAACTATCCCAAGCCTCAGTCCCAATGCCTCAAACACCTTAGAAAGTGGAGAGAGATAGCGGGAAATGAGGGTAGGGAAGAGGAAGAAGAAACATTTCATAGGAGAAAGAACTAGTTCCTCACTTATAATCACTCTTCTTGCTAGCATACATAATAGCATAGTAATGAAGATGGAGAAGATGGCAATCTTAAGCATTGAAGCATGGCTCTTGGTTGGATTTGCATTCCATAACCAAGAGTGTTGGTGTAGGCTCTCAACTTCTCTACTTTCTTAGAGAAGGAGATGGAGCTCTTGCACTGTGCACTTCACATAATGAAAGTGTATGTGAGTGTGTGTGGAAGAGTGTACCCCCCAAGCATGCCCCTACCTTCCTTGGTCGACCCCCCCTTGTAGCTCATGCTTGAAGCTCATTGGCCCATAATGAAAGTGTGTGTGTGTGTGTGTGTGTGTGAGTGTGAGAGAGGGAGATAAAGAGAGAGAATGAGGTTCGTCTTCCATAGTTGTGAGATAACAGTCAAGGAATATTTTCTCAAAAACCATCCTTTCTGGTCACGCGTCAAAAATGACTTTGATGCGCCGATGCCCTTGTTGAGCAATCCCTACCTCCACCTTCTTCTAGAGTTCCACAAAAGTAGGCCTGACTTCGCCACTGGGCAGCAAGCTCTGCATGGAAGGGGTACGCATGCTCTCAACCAATCTAGCCAATTACTCTCTCTCTCTCTCTCTCTCTCTCTCTCTCTCTCTCTCTCTCTCTCTCTCAGACTCAACACTGCCTCACAATGCTCGAAAAAAACCTAGGTCAAGTGTAACCCCACCTACAAATTTTGAAATTTGCCTCTAAATTTTATAAATGAAGGTGAGAAAGCCTCCAAAATTTGAAACAAATTAGTGTAAATTGGTATAAAGACCTTCAGATTTGGTCAGTTTACCTCTATTGTTTCTAACATGTAGGGTGACAAGTTTTTGGAAAAAAGTTTTTTTCGAGCACTAGTCCCTCACTCTCAGCGGCCCAGTTTAGTGAATTTTCAGTGTCGTGTCTCTTGTTCACTTGCAGGGCTTCTCTCTGTCATGCACTCTTAGAGTCTCAGAAGCAAGTCGGACTCTCTCTCTCTCTCTCTATATTTTTTTTTGGAAAAAACTTTAGAAAGACATTTCCAAAACATCAGATGCAAACCCGTCCAAACGACTAATTGTTGCATTGAGAATGGACAGGAACAATATGTCTTCTTGCTCACTTCGCTCAAAGCTTCCCAACACTTCGAAGTCAAGAAGCACATACAGGCAGTCTGACTCACATCTTACAGTCATCCAACCATCCGTGCATCTGTGATCTCCAGCTACATCGAGCAGGCTACCAAAAAGATGGTTAATAAGATGCAACTGCTCTGTTTAACTCTCCTTTCCATCCAGCCAAAATCATATCAATATAGGTCCCAAAGCACAACAGGGATGCCAATGAAACTGCATCTGAGATGGTTGCATGTGATGGGATCTGTAGGCCATTGACCATTGGTTGTTTTCTGCTCGGGCAATCTGTAGTGGCACCATACACAGCAGCCTTTGCATCCATTTGCCCAATCGGCCACTCTGATTGAGAATCCTTACTGTCAGAAACTGCTCAAGATAGGAGTTGTTCTTAATTGACAGCTGCATTTTCAGTATATCTAACACTTTACCCTTCTTTTTAAGCTTTTGGAGAGAGAGACTTCTTCGCAATTCTAATTCTTGGCTCTGTGATCGTTCCAACGGGGGCAAGGGGGGTGCAACAAGACATAGAAACCAAGTTCTGTCTCTGTGGAGCAAAGTGGAGGATTCACTGCAAGTTGGGAGGCAGAAAGGAAGAAAATGGGTGTGTGCATGTGTGTGTGTGTGTGTGTGTGTGTGTGTGTGTGTGTGTGAGAGAGAGAGAGAGAGAGAGAGAGAGAGAGAGAGAGAGAGCCAATTTCACTGCAGCACGGTGCCTGGGACTAGCATCCATTCCTGTTAGAGCCTTTGTCTTGGCGGAGGTGATGCTATCATGGTCTACAATGCATTGCTGCACCACTACCGCCCCCTGCTTGCTTATGAACCTGCGGTCAACTGGAAAAAACCTATTGAGGGGGCGTTGAGGGGGCAACTGCTTCTACTTCCTCTTTGTCGTGGAGGTCTCTCTCTCTCTCTCTCTCTCTCTCTCTCTCTCTCTCTCTCTCTCTCTCTCTCTCTCTGTCTCTCTCTCTCCTCTCTCTCTCTCTCTCTCTCTCTCTCTCTCTCTCTCTCTCTCTCTCTCTCTCTCTCTCTCTCTCTCAAAAAGCACGCGCTCTTTGAGAGAGTTGAGTTTTTGGAGTTTTTTTTTTTTAGAGAGAGAGAGAGAGACTCTCTCAGCACACGTGGGGCTATCCGGCACTCACGAGCATCCATGGAAAAGCATCATCCTGATCTCATAATGTGTCGCAAGCAGTCGGGCATCGCTATAGGGCGACTCTGCGAGAAGTGCGATGGCAAGTGCGTGATTTGTGATTCGTATGTGCGCCCATGTACTCTGGTTTGAGTGTGCGATGAGAGAAATTATGGCTCCTTCCAAAAGCGATGCATCATCTGCGGAGGTGCCGGCATTTTTTATGCTTACTATTGCAAAGAGTGCACCTAGAAGGAGAAGGATAGAGATGATTGCCCCAAAATTGTGAACCTTGGCAGTGCCCCAAGAAGTATGGTTTCAAAAAAAGATAGGTTAGTGCACTCTTGTAACCTTCTGCTTTGTCGTGCCTTATGAGGTTGGGGGTTGCTGCATACATACAACTGAGATTTGTCATGTTTATTGTGGGCTATGATAGCATGTTCTTGCAGATGTAAGAGTGCAAAGAATGACACTTTTTAATTGTGAGGTTTGCACCCGTTCAAATAGACATACTGTATTGATGTTAAATTATCTCCTATTGGCTGCATAGTTATTTCAAAAAAGGTTTTTCTTTTGAGAGAGAGAGAGAGAGAGAGAGAGAGAGAGAGAGAGAGAGAGAGAGAGAGAGAGATTGTCGAGTGAGTGAGGGCAACGCAGGGTTGCGAGAGCAGAAGAGGAAGCAGCAGAAAGAAATTAAGAGAGGAAACCAACAGAGATGCCATCCAAATTGGATCGCTCGCAGATAGTGGAAGGGACTACAACGACCTTGTCTTGACGATTCTGGATAGTGAGCTTGATGATAATGCGCAGGCCCTTCTAGTCCTTGGTAGTCTCCTTAGCGATGTCGTCTTCTTGGGCGACAGACCTAGAGGCCCCATCTTGGGCACCAATGAAGAGGTAGCTCCAACTTACCCTCCTGTTAAATGAACAAAAACCACCTCCTCATATTCTTGCTGCCCTTTCTTTATCAGCATTGCATCTTCATCATGGGTGCAAAACATGCATCACTCAGCTTCATGTCTACTGTCTAGTGGAGTTTATGGGTGGCTACCTCAATGGTGACGCTGAACTAGAGCAGGACTAGAATTAGGGGAGCAATTAGCGTATAGCGCCGTTGCCCTTGTGATCAAAGCCCTCAAGGAGCCCGAGCGCGATTAGAAGAAGATTAATGTTTAGCTACAGCTGCTGCTCCTCGTGGGACTAAAATAGTAGCTAAATGTGCGATAATTCTTGCTCAAGAATGAGTACTGCTGTGTGGGCGCATGTGCTCTGGTGTGAACATAGCCTCTGAAGACAACTAGAGCTACTCATGATTAGTGCTAAGGGCCTTGTTAATCCGCTCTGAGTTTCGTGCAGCAATTATCTCCCTTTCTAATCTCAAAGAGGGCCAGCTTTGATAGTCAGATTCTTGCCCATTTAATGCATAATTAATACCACAATGATAAAGCCGACTGACAGAAACAACAGAGATGCCATCATTTGCATTTATGACATTGTTATACTGTAGGTGCTCCTCATGGTTGTTGGCTACTCTCATAATTGCATTGTCAAAATTCCTCCTATTAATCTGACCATGCAAGCCGTTGCAGCACTTGATTGCCTTTTTCTTCTTCTACTACTTGCTCCTTAGTCCTAGCATTGGCGACAGGGTTTTGCTCCATGCTAGAGTGCCCCATGAGCTCTTAGCTAGTTTCCGACCTACAGATTCCTCTTCCTTCTCCTTATACATTTAAGAAAATCAAGCAAAATGGCAACATTTCTCTCAATGATGTGATTGAGATTGCCCGGGTGTGATGCGTCCCCGTTCAATGGAAAAGGAGCTTCCTTGCACAATAAAGGAAATTCTTGGTATTGCGTTTCTGTGGGTTGCTTTGTGGATAAGAAGGATCCCAAGGATTTGTAAACAGAGATTGACGATGGGGATATTGAGATTCCAGAGAATTAGCTTAATTAATCTTAGGTAGGCGCCTCTCTGGAATGTAGCGTTGTTAAAGTAAGTTTTACTTTGTGTTACTCCTGTTGGATTTTTTCCGCATATCATTTCTGGACAACTGTCAGCTTGTTATATTTATAATGAGTGCATGCTCAGCGTGTCACACACACACACACACACAGAGAGAGAGAGAGAGAGAGAGAGAGAGAGAGAGAGAGAGAGAGAGAGAGAGAGAGAGAGAGAGCACCGGTTCACATGCTTCATACAGTGTTTGGAAAAAAACAATTTCACAAACATCCATAGAGGAAATTTCTCAAAATAACGGCATTTTTTACAATTAAACTCTATTTTCTTGAATTTTCAAAGCAGATTCTATCCTTCTTTCCCTCCCTTCAATTGGTTGTTTTGAGTTTTCAAACGCTCTTAGCACTATATTTTAGTGGACTTGAAATCTAAACATAGAAAGAGACGTAGACTTTTTTAGAGAGTTTTGTGTGTGTGTGTGTGTGTGAGTGTGTGTGTGTGTGAGAGAGAGAGAGAGAGAGAGAGAGAGAGAGAGAGAGAGAGAGAGAGAAGATCCTACAAGGTAGTTTGGTTGTGCTCACACGTTGGCTTGGCTTTCACGAGGAATAAAACTTAAGTGGGAGAATGCGCAAGATGAAGTGAAAAAACATATTTTACCTATAAATGGTGACATGCATAAGGACGACTAGATTGATCTATATTTAAGTCTCCAAAAAAACATAATTTTGCTAGCAACTGTGACATGTATAAGGACGACTAGGTTTGTATAATCATGATTGTGGAGCAATGGTGCTGACATTTATTGTTTGGGTTTAGAGAAAGCTGTGTGTGTGTGTGTGTGTGTGTGTGTGTGTGTGTGTGATATCTCTTTTTAGAAAAGAAGTATATATATACATGAGAAACTCACTTGGTAACTTTGCTCGGTTTTGAGCTTGCTCGGATAAGTTCGCTCGATGTTTGGTAGAACTCATTTCTACATTATGAAATATGGACCTATATGTAGGGTTTTGTTTGGTACATGTTGTCACAAGAGGAGTAGCATGGTCTAAGAGCTCACGGAGTTCGGTTTAGCCAAGTGTGGAGCAATGTTTAGAGGGTCCCTCTCACACATCTTGCTTAGTGTTTACAGTTATCTCCATACACAAGTACATTTCGTACGTGATGGATGTCATTTTTTTGACACATTCGACATGTGGAGAATATGAGTCTTTGGGATTGACACTAGCACCCTTTATTTTGATTACGTGTCATGACGGAGTCCCTAAGTGCTGGTCACATCCATTTGTTAGACCATTTTGCACACATCCTATGAGGAACAATTTCAGAGGCCAAAATTGTTGAATACCTAGTAAGACTTGCTAAGGTACAAGCTCAATTGAACAACTTTAATGGCGGATGGTTTTTTACACATGCAACATATATGTTTTGCTACCAAATGAACTATTTCATTTGGTACCTAGTTGTGAAGGGTTTTCACATTCTACTATGGTCCAAATATGTTAGCATGATTTTCATGTAGCTCTTCTCCCATGAGCCATGAGCATAAGATTATCCATAAGCATTGGCAACTACGATTATAGATATGCAGATTCGGATTTGGTTTTGTTGAATGCATGCACACTAGGTCTTATGGGTCATACTATTCAGCAAAAGCTGATTTGGAGCTGCATGGACATTAATAACAGTAGTAGCTTCTAAAGCATTTTGCACTCTATGTGCACTATCTCTATGAGATTAATTGTAGATCTATCAATCACCAATAGAGGTCTTGGCTCGGTTTAGGTGCTTGTAGATCAACCCATGAAAGTTAACCAAGATGGTCGTTCCTAATATTTTTTATTAATCAGCATTGTTGCAAAGAATTAAGATCCCTGTTTATACTAGTCATTTCGATAGATTGTCTGTAAATAGTGGGAAAACAAATATCAGTACTGCCGGTCATCTAGAGGGGATAGGTTGATAACAAGTGTTACATTTGTGCTAAAGGATATGTTACACACATACAAACTTACAAAAAGAACTTGCAAAAGGTCATTATTTCTACAATTCTACAAAAAATGAAGATTTCAAGAAAAAAGGGTTTATTCTATTCATTGAAAAATCACAAAAAAGGGATTTATGAAAGAGTTCCTGAATGCATGTGAATCGTGATTCAGTATATCTAGACCAAGTGAACCCCCCGACAAGAATAAGGTTAGGATTTGCAAAAGTAGGTCGAAAACACTTTGAAAAAGTGTCCTAGATCACAACAATGAATGAAAGACCCATCCAGATTCTCCCACTTCAGATATATGACCACCCTACAAACATTAGGTATCTTCATTTCGAGAGTTTCACAATACGAGTTCATGTCACTTTGCCAAAGCACATAGATTTGTTTCTATTGGATGTAGACATTACTAGAACGTGTAGGGGGTTGTGCTCATAATTTACTAACTCTTTTATGCATGGCCATAGGAAGGATAAGAGATTGATGAATTCTATCCAAAATATGCTGTTAATAATAACCTCCTCCTTGATACATTAACCACTTTGATTAAACATCAATATTGTCGTAGTAGACAAAAAGGCCTTTTGATCATGATTTTCTGTTCTATGAAAAAACACCCCAAACATTCCATGGCTAGAGAAAAATACATTTTCCATAACAACATTATTAAACCGAGTGGCTATAGCCATAATCAAGTCACGCGGGGTCCACCTTTCAAAAATACCTATAACACATTAATTTAAGAAGTATTTACCAAACTCTTCCAACACACACCGCATCATGTATTAAAAGAGCTTTTTTCTTTGATAAACCTCTACCGTTTTAAAAAAACTTTCAATCTTTTAGTCCCTCTTGTACATGTAAGTCTTTAACTCTTTGAGAGTTAAATTTAAGAAGCCCTTTTTTCTTTCATAAACCTCTACCATTTTTAAAAATTTTCAATTTTTAGCCCCTCTTGTACATGTAACTCTTTAAATGTTTAAAACTTAAGAAGCCGCTCAGTTGAACGCACATATTTTCAAGTGGATCCCCTTGGAGTCAAGTCTTTGATAGTAGAGAGTCTTCCACTAAAATACATAGTCAGTACTCTAATTTGCAAAAGAGTCATTTGATTCCATACTTCATCTTCGAATTCAAGAGTGACAGAGTGCTCTCCCATTGCTTGGGACTGTACTAAGAAGATATCTTTCAAACACTCTTCCATAGGGCCATGGTCGATAAGACTCCCATAGGGGCAAGGTTAGAGGCCTCATGTCTAGAATCTTGCCAAAGGGAATTGGGTAAGACAATAAAAACCATGCCTAGCCAAGGAGCACAAAAAAAAACAACAGAAGAAGACCTATTTTAGGGTTCAAAGTTGATCATTCAATCAACACGAGGAGTGTCGCAAAGAAGATTCTTGAGTCTCAACCTAGGATTGAAAAGAGGAAGACCAAATTCAAGAGAGCGTTGGCACAATAGGTTGAAATTATCTCTGCAAAGTCTCTACAAAGCCCTAGATCCTTTCCATTTCCCTCCTCTCTCTCTCTCTCTCTCTCTCTCTCTCTCTCTCACACACACACACACACACACACACACACACACACACACACACACACACACTCGTGGATACTCACAGATAGCACAGATAAGCTTAGTGTCCTCGTGAAAATGCGAGCTCATGTGCCTCGCTAAACCACCAGCATGTGAGACACATTACCTCTAGGAGTTCAAGAAGCTCGAGGGGGAGATTGTAATTGCATAGTCCAAGAGCAATCTCCCAAATGAGAGAATAAAAAAATATATGAAACAAGTGATAAAATCACGAGGCCTGCCCTCGTGAGAAGAGAGCATGGAAATACCACCATTGTGCCAAAAGTTGGAATAAAATAAAGGGAAAATTACCAAAATACCCCTCTAGTTTGTGGAACTTCCCAAAATACCCTTATATCTATTTTGGTTTGGATTGTTCAAGAATTTCTAATCTTTACTCTTTTTGACAATTGAGATCCGTTTTGAGTGCTTAGCATGTAATTTGTCACAAATTACCTCGCAAAAAAAGGCAATTCTGTTTAAAAATAATGAAGCGATTCATCTCAAAGCCTACATAACCAACTCAGATTCTAGTTTTAGCGTCTTGTATTGACAGATAATCAATCTTCTTATGAAAAGCAACGAATTTAAAAAAATTGAGGGGTATTTTGAAAATTTCCACAAATTAGAGAGGTATTTTGATAATTTTTCCTATAATAAATTTTGGACTCTTTTTAATCGTTTCCAAATTTTGCAAACCTGACCCTTTTACCATTGAATATCCCTTTACTCCTACTCCCCCCCTCTCGCTACCATTCCCACATTCTACTTGTTGTCTCTTCTCTCTCTTCTTTAAGTCTCTCTGTCCCTCTTTCTCTTCCTTTCCTTTTCTTGTTTCTCTTTCTTTGAATCCCTCTCACACACAAAAGCGTGCAAAATTTCTCTTGCTTCTCTCTCTCTCTCTCTCTCTCTCTCTCTCTCTCTCTCTCTCTCTCTCTCTCTCTCTCTCTCTCTCTCTCGCGCCTCCACAGCTCGCCTAGCATAGTGCATGGTGATGGACAACACAAGGTTGGTGGTGATGGCGGTGGGCAGATCTGGCTGGGACAGTCGGCAGCGAATATGACGCAGATGATGGAACAGGAGCTAGGGGCGATCCAAGCGGAGTAGCAGTGGGACAAGGACGAAGAGGGCTCTCCAACTGTAGGTGTTCATATGAGCTATGGGATAGGGAAGGCGCAAGGATAACAAAGATGAACTACAGACGCACAGAGATGGGGCTGTGGAGCTCGGAAGCAACCTGTTGAAGGGTGCTGACAATCGAGCATGAAGTGATACATGTAGCCAACCGCCAGATCTGTTGTCCAACCTTTTGTATGCGTTGGGTGCCGCCTCCAGCTACTATCTTACACCAGCCATGGCCATATTAGAGCTTGCCCTCCCTATTGCAATTCGGCCATGCCTCACCTTTGGCCTACCGAACGTCTGCGCATTTAGCCACAAGAACTAACGGCTCCCATCTCCTGCATAGCACCCTTAGACCACCAGCCTGCCATGTCGACGTGTTGTTGTGAATGCCTCGCTATTTTTTCTGTAGCCCATGTAGAGCACAACTTTCCAATGCTCTTCGTTCCAATATCGACCCGTCTACTCCATATTTTGAACACCTGTTCTGCACGATCATTCAGGCTCCACAAATGCCCTTAATGCACCTTAACGCCGTACTATGCTATATTGGACTAGGCCAACCTCGCGCATGCCGTAGCCCCTCAATATTTTCCTCCACCCGAATCCATTCCACCTCGTTGGCAACCTACAGAAGGTAGTTCACATTGCCATGTACCCATCGGCCGCCACCATCTCTGTCATAGACACGGCGTCCATCTTCCTTGGCCACAATATTATGAGCTATGAGTCTGGCCCTTTAGGCGCTCCTGCCCCGCCATTAAAGTTGCATCAAGCATGAAGCTTCACCATCACCTTCTCTGCTCCCTCCCATACGGCACACCCACCAGCTAATGTCCTTCATCAGGGCCTGGTTCCAATCATGCATCATCACACCCCAGTTTTCCATGTTCGTCGTCATGCATTTCAGCTCCACCGTTCCTCCCATCATTTTCATCCTAGCCCGGGCTCAATAAACCAAGAAACACATGCAAGGTTGGGTGGCTTGTATGGTGCCGAAGCTGCAAGTGTTGTTGGTTTTGGAACAAGGGGACGATCCTGCGAGTGGTGAGGTGAACACAAGACCTGTTGCCTTGCAAAGTGGGGGACCGTTAATGGTTGTGGAGGGTGCATCTTTTGATGTAGGTATACGTTCAAGATCTCGATTCTCATTCACGATAGAAATCTCTTCCTTGCTTTTCCCAAGGATTCCTATCCCTTCCAAAAAATGATGTACATGACCACTACTTTCATGCACCAATCAAAAATTAAATGATTTAAAAAATGCAAAATTTAATTTTAAAATAACTTTCTCTTTATCATTAAGAAAAAGCGAAACCATCACTAAGGCCTTCCCCCTTTGGGGCAGGCCAAAAATAACTACAATGGTTAGTGTCGTCCTCTCTCTCTCTCTCTCTCTCTCTCTCGTCGGGCATTTGGTTTGGTTGGGCTTTATATTGGAGCTATATTTGCAAGCCTCAAGGTATCGCAAAGCAAATTTGCCATGAAGAGGTCGACGAAGAATTAAACAACAGTCTATGGCGAACATTCCCTGCGCAAACAATTGTGGATTCTACGGCACTACGGAGACCCGCAATCTCTGCTCTCGCTGCTTCCATGAATATCTGGTAGCTGGTTGTTCATCAAGGCAGGTGGTGGACTTGGCAGCGCCGGATCAGCTGCACTCTCCCACCTCGTCGGAAGCTCGACATCACGTGGATGGGCCTCGACCTGCCACGGAGGATCAGCTCCAGCTGCGGGCAGAGGATCAGAAGGCAAGGGGGAAGCCGCCGGTGCGCTGCCAGGGACCGAGCTGCCACAAAAAGGTGCTGCCGCTGCGGCAGCGTCTTTTGCTCCCTCCATCGCTTCCCGGACCAGCACGCCTGCCCCTTCGACTTCAAGGTTCGGGATCGTGCTGCCCTCGCCAAGGCCAACCCCGTCGTCCGCGCACCCAAGATCTGATCGTATGAACAAAGCCGCCCAAGTACGCTGCCAGGGACCGAGCTGCCACAAAAAGGTGGGGCTCACAGGCTTCCACTGCCGCTGCGGCAGCGTCTTTTGCTCCCTCCATCGCTTCCCGGACCAGCACGCCTGCCCCTTCGACTTCAAGGTCCGGGATCGTGCTGCCCTCGCCAACGCCAACCCCAACCCCAACCCCAACCCCGTCGTCCGCGTACCCAAGATCTGATCGTATGAATAAGCCACGGCGCCATATTGCAAGGGACTCTTGGACCTATGCTATGTCAAGCCACCTCCTATAATGTCTCTTGCTATTTTGAACTAGTCTTGCTTGGTGGGCCTCGCTATATAACATCTATAGGATATAACGTGACATATGCAAATTGACATTTAGCATCTAGCACTGAAGGGAACAAGAGCATGACTAATTTGACAAGGTGGCAGTGCGTGAAAGGGATATACATTTGAAAAATCCTATAATACTTTTTGCGAGTAGTTATGCACATGCAATTCATTTATAATACATGCACCCAAGCTGCAATTGATCTCATCTATTGCTTGTTTTCTTTCAAGAATAATGGTCAAAGAAATGAAGGAATTTAGGGTTCGTTGCATGTATGATGGAGCATGACATCTTGTACAAAGTTACATGTAGCCAGTGGACCGAGTTTGTGATATGACATGTGTTACAAAGCTCCTGTGCGTGACTACAAATTGAGGATAGTTGGATAAGATCACCGAACATGAGAACACATTTATTGTTGAAGGGATTTGTCAATTTACTACTTGTTACGTTGCCATTTTGTCTTACGATAAGGTCAAAAGTCGTTTAGGTTAACATGGATAGCTCGTCTATAATTATAATATTTGTCTCTTTTATGTCCAATTATTGCTCATCGGTCTCATGAATAGAGAGGGCATACTATTGATTCATGGTTGGTATCTTGAATTGGTAATGGATTGTAGATGCAATGATGCTAAGTCTTGATGTTTCACCTTTGATGGCAAAGCGCGCAACAATAATGCAAAAGTGAGGGCAGGAGGAGTGTCTTTTCTATTTTTCTGTTGACCTCGATTATCGCTATATATGTACGAGGGACATTTCTAGATTGTGAGCAAAGATATCACATTGCATGCTCCAATCTTTATACAATGCAGTAACTTTCAAACCATGACTGTACCTAACATATGGACGGTAAGCTAGTTTTAAGTTGGCAGTAATTTGCTCTCTAGCTTATTGATGCTTGGAGTGAAATCTTTTAGCAGACACCTAATATGGGAGAAACAAGGACATATATAGTATATCATCAATTAGTTAGACACCTAGTATGGTATCAATTATTTAGAGCTAAAGAAAGATGCACAGGTGAATTCACTACTGTGATACACCACATGCATTCACTACTTGTGTATTCACTACTGTAATACATCACATGCATTGGCTAACAGTCGTATACAAAGAGTTGCGTGTGTAACTAACATGTGTAGTTGTAGCCAGAGGCACGGGTACTACGCCTCCGGGCTTCACACCAGAGGGTCTGACGCCTAGGGGGGACGCCTATGGGGGGGAGGACACCTATGGGTACGACGCCTGCTTCTCCCATCATGGACGCTTCGACACCTAGGGGTGGGACAGAGGCGCGTACGTCCTCATCTCCGCAGCACAGGTGCACTCGCCGATCTCGGTGATCGTCAGGTGGAGGTGGTGGTTGCTGTGGAGGAGGGTCCACAGATGCTTCGACCCCTCTTCGCTCACGACCCTCGTCCTACCTAGGCACACCTCTCGAGACACCTCTTGGCACACCTCGAACACCTTGGGGGCACACGATCCTAGTTTCTCCAAGCTCTATATTGTACATGTAGATGGTTCTGTTGACATGGATAGAGTCGAGACTAAGATGCGACAGCGGATCCGCCAGCTTGCAGAGCTGCAGTTTTCGACCAGCCTTCTGACGTCTTAGGGTGATCAGGATGGGGACGAAATCAATTACATAGTGGAGACCATCCTTAGAGAGTACCAGCCTGCTCTAGGTTCTTCCGTTGTTCCGAGGAGGTGGATCAAGGGTGTTGCACGGGACACCGTGAAACATCGACAAGATGCAGCTCGGAAGGCTTTCAGGACCGGCTCGCCGAAGCCTTCGGGCATCCCACACGAGACGTGGCTGCAGATCAGGGAGGATGAGCGCACATCGGACACGCGGTTCAGATAGCAGCGTGAGGCTGCGTAGGTACGACAGATAACCAGGGGGACATATCATCTTGGCAGCGGAGGCTTCGACATCTTTCGCTATGAGTTTGTGAGTTTCTAAGCCAATCTTAACTATGGCGTTTTTTAAAACGCGATGAATCATGTATTCTTATTACTTTGATTTTTGTATAAACGTAGAATCTTGCGATGCATCGAGCTCCGACACGCTAGGAGGAGTCAGATGGATATCGCAGAGGTATCTATGAAGTACTGAATGATCTTGAAGCTTCAGGAGAGCCTGTAGACTGGGAGGCCTTACAGTCTCGCTGATCGCTTGAGGTGAGACGTTAATATGTGTGAGTTGATTTAATTAAGTAAGTATATGTGAAGTAATATCAATACTAATTTTGTGAGTTGTCCTATGTGCAGGTTGCGACGCCTAGTCATTAGTGGACCGGATTTCATATATATGCTTTGTGAGACACAGACACGCTTCTGTGTCTCTTTTTTGTACAGACAGTTATTGTTTCCCTTATGGTTATGATTATTGTCATTGTCATTGTATAGACATGGTTATTTCTCCTATTCTTGTATATACATAGTTATGGTTCAGGTTTTGTTAATGGTTATGTTTAACTTTCTGGTTATGCTTATGGTTATTGTTAATTTTGTTTATAGTTATGGTTATCTGCATTATGGTGATGCTTTTAAGTTACGGTTATGCTTTTAAGTTATGGTTATGGTTCGTTATGGTTATGCTTTTCAGTTGGTACGGTACTTGTCTTTCATTGGCCTTAAATCTCATGTGAGATCCTACATGGATAGCATGTAGGAGGCGTATACATGATATGGTTTTTTTTGAAAAGTTTATGTAAAAACAAAGGGAACTTTGCCAAAATTTCTGTGCGCGGGAGCATGGTTGATTTTGGTGCTGCTCGCTTTCTTGGGCAGAGGGCAGGAAGTCTGGCTGTGGCTGTGTCCATCTTTTAACTGGGCACAGGCCAGGCTACCTGCCCTCTGCCCAAGAAATTTTTTTGTCTATTATGGTCGTCACTATCTGCGTCTATATCTGCGTCGCAAATAGCGACAGGTTCACAGGGACGCGGATATTGACGCACATAGCGACGCAGTGCGTCGATATCTGCATCGATGACACCTTTTTTTGTTGTAGTGTTTGAAACAACTTTCCCAAAAGGCACAATCACAAAAAAATGGTCAAATCAGCAAATCATCATAAATTAGTCAAAAACTATAAAGTAGACACAAAATTTTGCTTTTGATTTGGCAAAATGTTGTCCAAACTAGAACGCCGTCTTCGTGGAGCCACATATTTAGAGAAACTTAGGAATTTATTACTTTCTTGTTCTTTGGATTCCGCCTCTCGTATGGGGGAGAGTCTTCTTTTGGGGGTCTCATCAAGAGGCCTCCTAAGCTCTCCCTCCTCTTGGAAAGGAAGGGAAATCCCATAAGTACGAAGTTGTTGAGTAACTTCGGCTTACAAAGTAGGGTTGCCCATAGCTTGATGCAGCCTAGTAACAAGATAATTGATAAACATGGGGGCATCATCATTAGTACCTTCATGTGCAGAATCAAAGCTATCAATGTTCATTCTACTTTCTTGGTTATTGTCAGCCATGCTAATTACTTATGTGTTTACTTAGTGGGTTCTTTGGCAATTCAAAACCTTAGTTGCTACTCCTATTAGCCTTTGAAAATAAGCACTTATCTACACCCACGGCTCGGATAGCTCCTTTCCGACTTCAATATGGTAAAGTTGTAGGCAAGTCTAAAAAGACCCTATTATTAAGACCAAAGATCCCGAGGTGTGCACCATATCCCACATAGTGCGCTCAACAAAGCCGATAATAGATCCCAATCCTACTTACCCTAATATAATTGAAAAAATCAACCATTAATAGGCTACTTAAGGACCCTCTTCTTAAGCAAGAAAAGAGAAACCAAATGCTCTTATATACCAATGTAATTGAGATGGCCTATAAACCTTGAGAATAGTAGAATTAAGAGAATAAGAGTGAGCATTTTTGTGAGATTACTTTGAGAACATAGAGGGTGAACTTAATTGATGGTAGCAATTAACTTGGCATGAACAATACTTTTTCAAGAGAGAGAGAGTATTAGAGGACATGATAATAGGTGAGGATCGGATTTTCTTGGAGCGAGTCCCCCCTCCAAAAGGCGTTTGTATTATAGATTCTCCCATAAAGAGAGATTTGATACAATACAATCTTTGTGTTCCTTGTGACCTAGGTGATGCAATGAAGATGGAAAGCTTCATGTATCACAAGCATAACATAAACTTTGCAAAAAGCATTAACTATCCCAAGCCTCAGTCCCCAGGCCTCAAATGCCTTCGAAGGTGGAGAGAGCTAGCGGGGAATGAGGGTAGGGAAGAGGAAGAAGAATCATCCACAGGAGAAAGAAATAGTTCCTCACTTATCATGACTCTTCTTGCTTAGCATATCATGATAGCATAGTAATGAAGATGAAGAAGATGGCAAGCTTAAGCATTGAAGCATGGCTCTTGGTTGGATTTGCATTCCATAGCCAAGAGTGTTGGTGTATGCTCTCCACTTCTCAACAAGCTTGAAGCAGGAGATGGAGCTCTTGCACTTTGCACTCCACACAATGAGAGAATGTATGTGTGTGTGTGTGTAGGAGAGTATATCCCCTCTCATGCTTGGTCCACCTCTCTCTCTCTCTCTCTCTCTCTCTCTCTCTCTCTCTCTCTCTCTCTCTCTTTTGTATTATGTAATTATATCATTTGGACATGTGTCCTCTTTTTCCTCTTTGAGAGAAAGAACTTAATTATTTATTTTTATGCGTCTAAATTCTCATTGGACCCCTTTAAACCCTATCCAATAGGATTCAAGCACATCATGAGGGCCACATGTGGAGGATCTTGACATGTGTCTTTTATGCTTCTTAAGATATCATGTTTGAATTGAACACTTCAAGCACCTAGTCAATTAAGCATGGAGATCGTTTATGCCTCGTGAGAGTTTATGTTTGAATTGAACACTTCAAGAAACTTAGTCAGTTAAGCATGAGAAGCTCCTCAAGCTTGGGCAAGGTTTCCACAAACACTTTAAGCACTTTAATTAGCAAGCATGACAAGCACCTCATGCTTGGGTAGGATTCCCACCTCAAGGTCATCCCTAGCTTCCCTAAGGTCAAAGGACGTTTTAACACTAACTTTTGGAGGTTTGTAATGAAGCTAACCCTAAGGTATTTAAGCTCCATTAGGTAGCATTGCTCTTTAACTGAACATCTCTCATTTGGACCCATTTATTAACCCTGGCCCCGTGTTGAGACAGATCCGTAAGCACATGTCTATATTCTAATCCTTGTTCCCGTTTATTCTCCCACATTAAATGATAGCATCCAAAGAGAGACCTTCCCCTTGCATATGGTGAAAATAAAATTGCTTCCTTTCCACATCCATCTTGGGTGTACAATCAGTGTGTTCCAAATGGTGACATGCTAGATAGGAAGCCCATGAATAACTTCTTGCACTTTTGTGAGGGTACCAAATTTGACAAACATACTCAGAAATGTGCTCCCTAGATATATATATTTCTTAAGTAACCCGCTATCGTGGAGCTCAGTCTCCCCTCAGTCTATAGCATTATGACTTGGTATAGATCCTCCTTATGAGCACAGACTTTTAATCTGATAAAAAATAAAAAAAACTTGTTGCTCTTGACTCCTCATCATTTGCATCTTAACTCTGCTTGACTTGTGTAGTGAATATTACTTCTTCCCTAGATTTGTTATCAGATTTGTTGCCACTTTGGGCATACAAACCTCATGACACTTACTAGATATTCATCAACCATGAAAATGAGAAAAAGAATTGTATATGTGTATGATCTTCGTGTGACTGTGTGTGCACATGTATGCGTGTACATGCATGCATGCATGTGTCTCGCCTCCATCATCTTGCCTACATGCATTGGCCCTACTTCCTTGGTGCCTCCAACCTCTACCCATATACCCTTGAGAGGTTATGCCAAGAACCCAACACCCCTCGTCACACTGACCCCTTCACCTTCCATCAACACTACCTCTCCATCTACATCAATGCCACTTGAGCTGCCCTTGCCCACCCCATCCCCCTTACCCCCATCTCACGAGCCCTCTGGTTGATCAATGGATCCTTCCCGCCAAACTCCAGCTCGCCCACAACCTCCATGTGCCCCTTATCGGCCTCAATGATGCCACAACTTCCCTCTTTGCTGGCCTGAGTGAGGTCCCCACCCAAAAACACCTCTTCATGTGCCTAGCTATGCTTTGTAGAACATAGCTCCCACACTACCTGAGAGAGAGAGAGAGAGAGAGAGAGAGAGAGAGAGAGAGAGAGAGAGAGAGAGAGAGAGAGAGAGAGAGAGAGAGAGAGAGAGAGGTCTGCAGATGCAAGCGTACTTTAAATTCATATTATGGAATGCCCCTCTTGACCCCATCTCTGCCCACCCTTGATTTCTCCATCACATTCATCAAGCGTTTGTTGTTGATGGAGTCATCAACCACACACATACTATTGGCAGAGAGAGGAAGCACCTCTTTTGGTGCATGCGCTACTCCAAGAAAGGGGGGGTGGGGGAGAGAGAGAGAGAGAGAGAGAGAGAGAGAGAGAGAGAGAGAGAGAGAGAGAGAGAGAGAGAGAGAGAGAGAGAGAGAGAGAGAGAGAGAGAGAGCATGTCTTGGTGGTCCGTGCACATGTGCTACAATAGAGAGACTATGGTACGTGTAGCAAAAAGAAAGAGATAAAGATGTCTAGATGGCAGAGAGAGAGAGAGAGAGAGAGAGAGAGAGAGAGAGAGAGAGAGAGAGAGAGAGAGAGAGAGAGAGAGAGAGAGAGAGAGAGAGAGAGAGAGACGATGCCACTTGCAAGCCATTCACACGCACCCTCTCGCTTCACCTTTGAGGGATCTGCCCTCCGACCTCTCTCGCCTCCATCATCTTGCCTACATGCATTGGCCCTACTTCCTTGGTGCCTCCAACCTCTACCCATATACCCTTGAGAGGTTATGCCAAGAACCCAACACCCCTCGTCACACTGACCCCTTCACCTTCCATCAGCACTACCTCTCGATCTACATCAATGCCACTTGAGCCGCCCTTGCCCACCCCATCCCCCTTACCCCCATCTCACGAGCCCTCTGGTTGATCAATGGATCCTTCCCGCCAAACTCCAGCTCGCCCACAACCTCCATGTGCCCCTTATCGACCTCAATGATGCCACAACTTCCCTCTTTGCTGGCCTGAGTGAGGTCCCCACCCAAAAACACCTCTTCATGTGCCTAGCTATGCTTTGTAGAACATAGCTCCCACACTACCTGAGAGAGAGAGAGAGAGAGAGAGAGAGAGAGAGAGAGAGAGAGAGAGAGAGAGAGAGGTCTACAGATGCAAGCGTACTTTAAATTCATATTATGGAATGCCCCTCTTGACCCCATCTCTGCCCACCCTTGATTTCTCCATCACATTCATCAAGCGTTTGTTGTTGATGGAGTCATCAACCACACACATACTATTGGCAGAGAGAGGAAGCACCTCTTTTGGTGCATGCGCTACTCCAAGAAAGGGGGGGTGGGGGGGGGAAGAGAGAGAGAGAGAGAGAGAGAGAGAGAGAGAGAGAGCATGTCTTGGTGGTCCGTGCACATGTGCTACAATAGAGAGACTATGGTACGTGTAGCAAAAAGAAAGAGATAAAGATGTCTAGATGGCACAGAGAGAGAGAGAGAGAGAGAGAGAGAGAGAGAGAGAGAGAGAGAGAGAGAGAAGATTTTTCTTCCATGCCCCTCAAGGGGCAGATAGAGCATCTCATGATATTTTGTGTAGATAGACTAGCTTCCAAAAAAATTCCCTGCCAAGAATCCCCCTCACCCGCCTCTATCCCCTCCCCTTCATGTCCCTCTCCCCTCAATCGCCTTGCTCTTCGTTCCTCCCTCACCCAACTGCATCCCCTCACCCTCTCCCCTCCCCACCCGCCTGGTTCTACTCATGGGTTGTCTTAGCCATGGTGGCTTCTTGTGCAAGCCACAAACTATTGCCTTTCGTTCGCGTCTATTGAAAGAATTAGGAGAGAGAGAGAGAGAGAGAGAGAGAGAGAGAGAGAGAGAGAGAGAGAGAGAGAGAGAGAGAGAGAGAGAGAGAGAGAGCACTTTAATATATATTTGCCATGCAGACATAGAGTGAGATAATTGCAAAACGGAACCCAACAAAATGTAATTCATTTTTTATTTAATATGCACTTGTACCCCCTTCTAAAATGGCACAAACTGCAACCCCCCCACCCCCTCTTTTCTTGACCCTGCCTTGTGCAGACAAAGACACATATTTCCTTGCATAGAATGAGACACAGGTGCCCTATGGCACTATCTTGCCTTGTTTTGCCCCTGCCTTACGCAGATCTAGAGAAAGAGGCAACCTACAGGACATGGATAAAGGTAGCAAATTGATGCAGTGAGGTGCCTCGTGCACACACACACACACACACACACACACAGAGAGAGAGAGAGAGAGAGAGAGAGAGAGAGAGAGGCTACCTAGCCACCCACTTTGCCTTGCATTGCCTTGTACAAATGCACACACACACAGAGGGGGGGAGGGACTTCAAAAACAAAAAAAACCTCTTGATGTATGAACCGTTGTAGTAGCACCCTTGCCAATCCCACATGTTGGAGATCAAAGAGCTTTAACGGCATAGTCTCTTTAGCATTACCACTAACCCTAAACAAGTTGTTACACACGAAGTGGTTGCTGCACAACTTTCTACACTCTTTTAGGCTCAACAGCTCACCCTTGAGCTCACCCTCGTCTTCTTGTGTTTGTGCGATGGCAGTCAAGTCTGAGGAGCTACAATAAATTTTCTCCCCCAATAGATGATTTGTGCTTGCTCGTGATCTAATTCTTTGGCCATAACTGCAAACCAAAACAATGCTTTCAAATTATACAGATCACTTAATTCACTTGTACCACTAAATTCTCAAGTCATTAAAATCACTTTACTTACTTGAATCGCCCAATCATTGAAGTCATTGGCATCACTTGGCACCACTTGAAAACACTTAACTCACTTGAACCACTTAACCACTCGTCATTAAACACTTAATTCATTTGAATCACTTAATCACTCAAGCATTAATCATTTAATTCACTTAATCCATTTGAATCACTTAATCACTCAAGACATTAAACATTTAATTCACTTGAATCATTTAATCATTCAAGTAAGTAAAACCACTTGAATCACACAAATTCACTTACATCACTTAAGTCACTTAGATTTTATAATACATTGTGGAGAGAACGCAAAAGATGAGATTTATATTCAATAATTGGCTTGCCTTAGACCAGACTTAGGTACAATATCGTACCCATGTCGATGAGCTCCAAACATACATAGAGATAGGTCGATTGCATTGGGTCTACTTTTGAGAGCATAGCTTTGTTAGAAGATAAGGTGGCAATATATATTTTTTAGAAAAGGTTTCTTTTCAGGTTTCCTAGGCTCTAGGAAACAATTAGATGTGACGCAAAGTGTGGCATACAGTATATATATCAATTTCCCTAGAGAAAGGGGGAGGCTCGATAGATATGAGTTTTGGCGGATCCCAGGGGTAGTCTTTCTCCTACTTTGCATCGACCTGTGGTGATAGGGATGGACGCTATGCGAATTTCTTGGTGGTGGAAAAAGTGGATGTTGACCCCCAATCACAGACACCCACATAGATACCTTTGTCTCCAACATGAAACATTATGTTGTGACCATGCAGATCATTGTGAAGGAAGTGATGGTGGTGGATAAACTTTACTATTTGCAAAAATGCATTGATGATGTGCAAAATATTTCTCTAAAATCTTTCTATTGTGCCATATGTATCCAAGTAGCCTCTAAAAGCAAGTTTTCTACCATCTAAGTTGCAGTCCTGGATCCACAACTCGACGTGGCCACCATTCCAACGTTTGTATACAAGAGTAGGGTGTGGAATATAGCGAGGTATGCCCATTGGCAATATCATCCCTCAACATTGATGTCTACCACTATGGATTCTTCAAGAGCTCGTTACAGTGCCGACGTGCCATAAGGAAGGATTTTGAAACACTTCATTGCATAGATCAGCTTTCGAAAGTGAGAATTCTGTATTATAACTTGCTTCACTACATCCCACCTACCCTCACCCAATTGTGGCATCGACAAATTAATTATGGCCATGTTAGGGAGAAGATGCAGTATTGAAGGCTGGGCGTTCATGTCAAGACTTGCTCCCTCTATAATATAAACTTATTCTACTGCGAAGGCCATAGGTTCCCTCTCTCCTTTTCCTGTCATGCTTGATGTTGGCTCATCATCTATATGCTTATGCTCCAGAGAAGACTCAATCTTTTCCTTGGCCTTTAACTCTTCATGTAGTTGCTTCAAAAGTTGCATTTGCTCCCACACAAAATGGTCAGATCCTACAAACTATCAAATGTGACAATGATCTACTCGATGATTTGTCGAATTTCATTCTCTATAACTCTCTTTGAGAGAAGGGTTGTGTGGAAGGACGTGGTTGGGTATGCCTATTTTAATTGGGTGAATGAGTGGTGGGAAATGTCTTTTTTGATGAGACAGGTAAAATTTACAGGTGTGGCAGGGTCAATATGACAAAGTAGGTCATTCTCAGGCATCTGATGGAAAAATTGAACACAATATCCCACTACGTACTTGTGATGTGCTCATGAAAGTTTTTTCTTATCCATTCTTGTAAATATATAGTTGTGTCAATGAAAATCATACCTAAAACAAAGTAAATGATAAAAACTAAAGATAGACACATCAACTATCCTCAAATGCCTTTACTATGTGAGATGCAGAGAGCATGTAGTATATACAATCAAGTTCTTTTTTTTCACAAGAAAAAGAATCATACAAAAGTGAGAGAGAGAAAGGAGAAAAAAAACATAGATACAAAAAGAAAAGGAGACCAACATTTATGTAATACAACCGTGTGAGATGTCATCTCTAACACAAATCTGGATATTTCAATGGAACTGTTGATAGATTGTCTATCAATAAGTCACCCTTCGAGTGTGATAATGTGTCTCCAACACAAAGTCACAACTGACTAATTTTGAAAATACAAATCTAGCATTGGGATGCAAGTCAAACACGACAACTACAAAGATCTCAAAAATGAACACATACGGTGCATCTAATAACTTGCACAACAATTGGAGACACAGAAAATAATATTTTCAACTCAATGTTCATCTTGTTGTTTAAGATACTAGATGAATAACATATACACTCTCAACCTACAATATCATATATAGAGAGAAGATAACCTTCAACTTTATTCTTTTATCGTTGTTGGAAATAGAAGATGTATAACAAATGTGAACTATCTTTGTGTTGTGAAGCAGTATGTCATGCAAACTATGAACCACAATCTAGAAATGTTAAATCTAGTTTGCAAAGTGTGAGGCAAGCCTCCAACATAGCACAATAAACACCTACCTATTCTCATCTTTGAAGTGTGAGGTCTCGCAAAGCCTCTAACACAACATGAGTGAGACTCTTTGCTCCATACCCACCCTGGAGCTTCCTAAACCCTCTTACAAGTGTGACTGCTAGAGTCTAGCACAACACAAGATAGGGAGTCTCTCCACCCCTATAAGCCCTCCCTAACAGGTCTTGAGTTCAACTCGATTCCTCATCGGATAGATCTTTAAGGTCTCTTGGGATGGTTTCCTACGACATTAAAATTCTCTTCTTCTCACATAAGTCACAAGAATGAGCTTTCGATCAAAAGTGTTGCCTGTTTTATTATAATTTATTTTTAATCAAAACGTTTTTTGATTGAAAGACTTTTTGATCAAAAAATGTTTTGTTCAAAAACAAATTTGAATTATACGAGAAATATGCATATAATTCGGATAATTGATATTTAACCTCATTTTAAAACATATAGAGTTTGCTATACGGGCATATAAATGCAACCTAGAATTTAAGCAGCTTAATAATACAATTTAAAAAAATTATCAATTTAATGATTTTTTTGAGTTAAGTTATATAACTTTCACTGCTTGGGTTAACCTTTCAATTTAAAGAAGGTGAGAGATGCTTAACCAATGAAAATCTAGGGCATTTTATACATTCTTGTATTGATCGATATGTAAGAATATAAATGGAATATAAAAAACAATGACATGTTGTCATATAATACATTTGAATAATATGGTTGTATGAAAATATTTTGCAAATAACATGTCATGCAACTTAGTCGATGAACAATGACATCAGATGCCAAATTCCTTATGTGTCATGATAGTCCTATAGATAATCATCTTGGGATAAGAAACTCTAGTTGCATCACCAATTATACTAGGCACACTTACATAAAGACGCACAAGATTATGTGATTAATAGCCAAAACGTAATGATTAAAAGTAGGAGGGTTGCTTCATTCTTTAGAGATCCTTGATAACAAGTGGAAAAACATCTCTATATTGCTTCATTCTTTAAAGATCCTTGATAGCAAGTGGAAAGACATCTCTATAAATTTCATACTAGGACTTTTGACTATTGCACATGGACATGATTCCATTTGGATAGTGGTTGACTGTTTTATGAAGGTGTGTAGGTTTATTCCTTCAAAGACTACAATTAAATTCTAGAATTAGAAAAGCTATTTGTGGAGAATCTCTATAAGTTATATGGTTTACCTACCAATATTTTAAGTGACCACAATCAATAGCCATTTTGGCAAATAATATTCTAAAATATGGGTACAAAGTAAAGTATATCACATCATCTTGAAATAGATGGTCAAGCCAAATGGGTAAATCAAGTTAAGCAAGAATAAATCAAATCAGAAAGATTATCTACCAACCTTGAAATCTTTTCCAATGGGGGACTAGTGTGAAAAGAATGGTATTGCACAACGATCAAAGAGCCCATATGGCATTAGTAAACAACCCTTTTAGGTGAAGGCTAGAGGGACTAATTGGCAGGTGAAATATTCCCTATTTCTCATAGATTCTGCCACATATATTGTGTTGTTGCATCGATGTGTGAACTACCTAAGTGATCCATAGTTACCTCCTTAGAATATGCCAAACAAAAAGGCAAGCATTGAATCGTATTCATATGTCGGGAGTATTCCCCTCCCGCTTTGCCTCACTAGCCCTACTACCTCAGTACTACATCAAGTTACCTTTGGACAATTAGCCTTTGTGTGTCTAACCTCATTGGAGCAAAAGCATCACTTTTTCTCTTGCGCTTTTTCATATTGCAAACCACTATAGTGCTTGATGTCATCGTACACTTGTGCATAGTAAACAGCCTTAGCAAAATACTTTGTATATAGAGGCTCTACATAATCAAGGCAATCATTGCCAGAGGTCTCTTTCGATGCCTAAAGTGTTTGAAAAACATCAATCCCTTTTAACTTGAGTATGATAGCCCAGTAATCCAAGAAATATTGTGTCAATTATTTTTTTGAAGACACATTTTGTCAATACAAACATCTAATCTAAAATAATTGGACCTTTTTATGCTACACATGCATATTTATGCTTTGCTAACGTATCATTGATTTATTTCCAATGAGTGGGTCCTTCCTCTTTAACTTGAGGTATGTGGGAGGCTTGTCATGGGATCCACGGCAAAGAGCTATGCGTGCAAAACACGAGACTCGGTCGTCCAATTTTAAACGGATGTGTTTGAGTTTACTTTTTATGTCTTAGTTTACTTTTTCCTGTAGGAGTTTATGTTATATAGTTAATTTCTTGCCTTGGTGACAACGAAATGCACATGTAAGGTTGTGGATTTAAATCACAGGGAGGGCGTTGACTTGCATTTTTTGCTGGACGTTGATCCTCCTCGAGATTCTCGCATGCTATGCCCGTCGTCAATCCCATGACAGGGCCTTCATTAAGGACCCCATGCCCTTTAGTCACGTGGGGAGGTTGGGAGCTTCAACAATGGCATGTCGCATGTGTTTTCAAATCTTCTTTTAGAATATAGAAGAAACCCAAACAGCCCCCCCCCCCCCCCCCCCCCCCTTTTCTCTTCCCCCTTTTTTTCTTTGAATTATTGATGGGTGGATCATTTTGGCCCAAGACTTTTTGCATTATCGAGAGGGGATTTTTATTCCAAAACAACAAGGCCCCTTTTAAAGTCTCTAATTAATGGCCCATGTGGAAAAAGAGCAGGCCTATGGTCCCATAGCCATTGACTGGGCGCTAATCCTCTGGGAGGCTTGTGGGAAAACGAGAAAGGGTGGGAACCCTAAGGTTCCATCTTTTTAAAACTAAAAGTTATTTTTCTCATACTTTGCGTGATTGTGGCAGGTAGGCTATGGTAAAATGCTCTTTGACCCCTTTCTCTCTCATCCATTGCTATTGCAACACCTCTTCACTTTTTATAGCATAGTAGCCAATGACATCGTTGGGCGAATTGGCTATTATTGTTGGTGGCCCATGGTGCCATTGTTGGTGGATCTACTTTATATGCTCACTTGTGAATGATGGTGCCTAGGCACTCCTCACAATGATCTTTCTTATTGCAATAGTGGCACTCCACCTCTACTTTTCTCGGGAACCACTTACTTCATCTTTGTGCTAGCAAGTAGCCTTTTGGCACTAAGGTGGTAAGGGTTGGTTGCTACAGGCAACTAGGGAGTTCATTTTTCTTTACCCATAGTTATACATGGAAGCCATATGCATCACATTCAACATCCATCTCTCTCTCTCTCTCTCTCTCCCCCCCCCCCCCCCCCCCCCCCCACAACCACCACCACGAATAGCTATCCCTTTCATTTTCTTTTGCCATTGCAAGGGGGTCCCCCTTCTTCAATAAACAATGGGCATTGCTTATGGGGCCCCCTATTCTCCTCTACCATATAGCCCTTTTTTCAATCAATATTGCTTAGCACTAGTGGGCAATACCGCATTGATCCCTACATTTTGTGGACTATAATTTGACAATGGCTTTGCCAGTCATCTTGATCCTTGTTTGTACTAGGGTGGAGTGTTCTTGGTTCAATCCCCTCTTGGTAGTTTGGCAATAACCCTTAACTTTGATATTTAAAACATATGAAAAAACAATTTTTAATGCAAACTTTCATTAAAGTGTAGCCAAGTCCCTCAAAATTTGCAAGTTCTTCCCGTGTTTAAAAAAAAAGGCTAACTTCATTGTGTATGGAGACAATGACGATCTCAAAGAGAATTGTTCTTGATCTAATCACCATCAGTTGAATTGATTGAGAAAAACAAAGATAAGTCCTCCACTTAGCTGGATACTAGTGGTTGCATGATGCAAAACAATTGACACGTCTAGTAGAACATATCTTTGATACCATTGTTAGCACACCCGTCAACCACGTCGCACAAAACTAAAGGAGCTTATCATCAACTATATGTATTGGCTACTTACCCACACTAGCCCCATCGCCCGTGCACTTTGTCGCAGGTGGCCTAACCCTGGACACTAAGCATGCATTTTTCCACATTGTGGTGGACAAGCTCGATGCTCGATCAAGCCTCTAATAGCACCACCAATGATGAAACACATGAGATGTTGTCTTTACTGCTATTTGCCACACCACATTATGGATCATATGGAAGGCTCGGTGTGCTCATACATTGGGGATCTATTGGGCTCCTAGCCTTCCTTTACATCTGCTACCTTGACTACCATATGGTGAGAGTGATGCACACTCTTCATAGTGAGTGGGATGCATCAATGGGCTCCTCAAAGTGACTGCAAAGCGATAGGTGTTCCTTTCTCAAACTATGGGCTTGTTCCTCAATATTTTTCAACTTGGATTAGGGCCACATTACATGGAATTATGCACCTCCACTTGTGGTTCATATTGCACTCATCCTGTATATCATGTTGACGAAAAGCTAGTACACACGCTGCACTTCTCCACATGGTGACTACCTTTCTCTCAAAAGGTGGTGCCTACAAACATATCTACAATGCACACATACTTGAGCATGTAGTTATGATTGCATATAGCTTTGCCAATCTTCATTCTTCATATTTAGCCATTAAAAAGCATTGCCAATTTTATCTCCACTAAATAGTATAGCCAGGCAAACCCAACCTACAAAAGGCAAACCCAACCTACAAAAGGACTCCACCATTAGTGTAGGAGTTTACTCTATGAGTGGCCCCAATTTTGTTCTCTACGTTGCAAGCATAATGAATAAGGTGCTAGGTAGAATGTTTTCTTTTAGTATGCATATTGACCTCTATATAATTGACAACCAATCCTTTTTCTTCAATTTTGTAAATTTCACATTATGTGAGATAATATATTATAAAAAGATAGACTTGTCATAAAAATCTAGTAACCAACCTAAATGATATTCTCATATTAAACTGATTATTTAATGTGGGAGAATAAACGGGAATAAGGGTTAGAAAATACAGGTATGTGCTTTAGATGCATCTCAACACGAGACCAAAGGTAATGGGTCCAAACGGGAGATGGTCTATCAAAGAGCAATGCTAATGAAACGTAAAGACCTTAGGGTTAGCTTCATTAAAGACCTCCAAAGGTCAGTGTAAAAGTCCTTTGACCTTAGGTAAGCTAGGGCTGAGCTTGAGGTGGGAAACCCAACCCGAACTTAATGTGCTTGTCGTGCTTGATGACTAAGGTGCTTGATGTGCTAGCCGACTAGGGAGCTTGAGGTGCTTGTGGGAACACTACCCAAGCTTGAGGTGCTTTGTCATGCTTGCTGACTAAGGTGCTTGAGGGTAAGGTGTGAAAAACAACTATCCCTACAAGGAGGGGGTGAGCCCTACAAGCACAAGGCAAGCTTGGTACAAAGAAAGCAAAAGGGACACTTGTCAAGCTCCTCCTCATGTTACCCTCATGGTGTGTCTAAGGCCTATTGGTTGGCCTTCCAAGGGGTCCAATGATAATTTAGTGGATTTAATCAATTGTTTTGGCATTTATCAAGTCCTCTCTCTCTCTCAAAGGGGAAAGGAGGACACTTGTCCCGAGACTAGCCTTGTTGCTTGTAATGCTTGTTGCTTGTGATTGGCTAGGCCTGGAGAGGTCCAATGAGCTTCAAGTATGAGCTACAAGGGGGGGTCGACCAAGGAAGCTAGGGGCATGCTTGGGGGGTATACTCTCCCACACACACTCACACACACTTTCATTGTGTGAAGTGCAAAGAGCAAGAGCTCCATCTCCTTCTTCAAGAAAGTAGAGAGGTTGAGAGCCTACACCAACACTCTTGGCTATGGAATGCAAATCCATCCAAGAGCCATGATTCAATGCTTAAGCTTGTCATCTTCTCCATCTTCATTAGTATGCTATTATGTATGTTAGCAAGAAGAATGATGATAAGTGAGGAACTAGTTCTTCATCCTATGAAATTTTTCTTCTTCCTCTTCCCTACCCTCATTCCCCGCTAGCTCCTTCCACCGTTGAAGGTGTTTGAGGCATTGGGACTGAGGCTTGGGATAGTTAATGCTTTTTGCAAAGTTGATGTTATGCTCGTGATGCATGAAGATTTCCATCTTTATTGCATCACCTAGGTCACAAGGAACACAAATATTGTATTGTACCAAGTCTCTCTTAATGGGAGAATCTACAATACAAATGCCTATTGGAGGGGGGACCGGCTCCACATAAATCTGGTCCTCAACTGTTGTCAAGTTCTCTAAACTCTCTCTCTTGCAAAAGTATTGTTCATTCCAAGTTAATTAAGTACTATGTCTATGTTTTTACCATCAATTAAGTTCACCCTCTATGCTCACAAAGTATTCTCACAAAAGTGCTACCTTTAATTTTCTAATTCCGCTACTCTCAAAGTTAATATGCCATTTCCATTACATTGGTATCAGAGCATTTGGTTTCTCTTTTCTTGCTTAAGAAGAGAGGTCCTTAAGTAGCCTATGAATGGTTGATTTTGTTAATTATATTAGGGTAAGTGGGATTGGGATCTATTATCGATTTTGTTGAGCCCACTATGTGGGATATGGTGCACACCTCAAGAGCTTTGGACTTAATAATGGGCTCTTTTTTAACTTGCCTACGGCTTTACCATTATTGAGCCATAAGAAGTCCAAAAGGAGCTAGCCCTCACCAATTCTGCAATATTAGACCCACTTCACTACTCTCTATAATTAACCACTTCAAGTCGTGGGTGTAGATACTTAAGGGCTGATTTTCAAAGGCTAAGAGGAGTAGCAACTAAGGTTTTGAATTGCCAAAGCATACACTAAGTAAACACATAAGCATAATTAGCATGGCTGACAATAACCAAGAGAGTAGAATGAACATTGATAACTTTGATTTTTCACATGAAGGTGCTAATGATGATGTCCCCATGTTTGTCAATTATCTTGTTACTAGGTTGCATCAAGCTATGGGCAACTCTGCTTTGCAATCCAAAGTTACTCAGCAACTTCGTGCTTATGGGATTACCCTACGTCTCCAAGAGGAAAGAGAGCTTAGGAGGCATCTTGAAGAGACCCCCAAAAGAAGACTCACTCCCATAAGAGAGGAGGAATCCAAAGGAAAAGAAAGTAATGAATCCCTAAGTTTCTCTGAAGATGTGGCTTCACGAAGACGGCGGTCTAGACAATCACCAACTCCTCCCATGAGGAAATGGTCAACACACAGTCCTTCTCCTCGTCACTCCAATAGGGAAGAGAGGAAACAAAGGAAGAAAAGGTCAAGAAAGAGGTCACCCTCTTCTCCTTCTTCTTCAACTTCCTCCTCTTCCGACAAAAGCTATGGCTATTCTCTTAGAGAATACAAGAGGGGAGGACATCTCAAATCATACCCTGTATGGCAAAGGTCATAAAAGCTCAAGAAGTTAAAAGAGGGAGGAAAGAGTATCTCTTTTCTCACCCCAACAAAGTATTGGCCTTCATTCAGCAATTTGATGTGGCCTTTGGAGACGAGGGCTTCACGGAGTCCTCCAAGCTATGCCATGTAGCTATGCACTTCTAGAAATCGGTTCGTCAATGGTGGGCTAGCCTTCGTGGCAATGGAGAAGCCCCAAAGACATGGAAAACTTTACGAACTTCCATTATGAAGCAATTCCTTGCAAGCGATGCAGAGGACAAAGTGCTCACCAAATGGCGGAGCTTGAAGCTTCTCTCTCACGAGTCTATTCACAAATATGTAGACAAGTTTTGGGATTTACATCTCAAGGTTACTGTCTTCCAAAAGATAGACTTTGTCGAGCAAAAGCAACAATTTTGTGTAGGATTACCTAAAGAGATGGCCGAGTATGTCAACTCTCAACGGCGTGGTTCTATCACCACACCAACAACAATAAGGGGCTAGACGGAATGTCAAGCCCATGGAAAACAAAGATAAAAATGATGTAAAAAGGAAAACCAATGCACAAAATTCTTCCCAAGGCAATTCCAACAACAACAACAACAACAATTGGTCCAAGGGGAACGGAGTTTACAAAGGTAAAAACAAACTCTCTCCTAAAGAGCTTGAAGCTTTTTGCAAGGACCATAAATGTTTTAAGTGTGAGGAGCAAGGACATGGCTATCGTTCTTACCCCAAGAGAAATGCTCGCAATGAGACTCCTAGGGCTTCCACCATCGAAGCTCCAAAAGAGGACGCTCATTTGCAAAGGTGCACCTCTCTCCTATGCTTGGGGAAAGGTAAGGGAGCATAATGCCTTCATCTTGTTTGACCCTGGCTCCACTCGCAACTTTATATCCACGAAGTTGGCCACCAAGTTGGGCATTCAAGCTTTCAAAATGGGAGATGCTGTAACGGTCGACACTGCTTTCAAGGGACAGCGAGCCTCCGTTACTCCCTTGATTAGGAAGTTGAGGCTCCATGTCCAAAGCTATATCAACAAAGAATTCTTTTCATCTCCCCTCTCCAACATGAGGATGATATCCTAGGGGCACCATGGTTCAACCGCATGGCTGCCAACATGAAGTTACCTGAAAAGAGAATCTACTTCACCTACATGGAAAAGAGCATGTATATAGATACTAGTAAGCCTGGTCATACTATACCACTTGTAAATCCTCTTGCTTTTGATTAATCAATGCAGAGCTCAGTTTCTACGTACATGATTTTTGTCAAAGAGTCTTTAAAAGGTCCTAATGTTTCATCAAATGTAAATGGTAGGAATCAAGAAGACTTAGGCTTGTCTAATTTTCTAAAAGGATTCCAAGATGTGTTCATCGATGATATCCCTATGGACTTACCTCCAAAACGAGGGGATGATAACCATCGAATTGAGCTCCTACCAGGAAGCTCACCACCTAACAAGACACCTTATCGAGTTTCTCAAGCTCAACAAGAGGAGATCATGAGGCAAGTACAAGAATTGGTTGACAAAGGGATGGTGAGGCCTAGCTCCTCTCCCTTTTGTTCTCTAGGCCTTTTACTGCAAAAGAAAAATGGTACATATCGTATGTGTGTGGACTATCGAGCACTAAACCATATCACTATCAAAAACAAATTTATCGTTCCTCGGGTAGAAGATCTGTTTGATAAACTACAAGGCTCTACCTACTTCAGCAAGATTGACCTTAAAAGTGGCTATCATCAAATAAGGATAGTGGATGAAGATATCTTAAACACAATGTTTTGTACAATGTTTGGTCTTTATGAATATCTAGTCATGCCTTTTGGCTTGACTAATGCACCAGCCACGTTCGATCGTCTAGTGGAGAAAATCTTTAGACCCTATTGCAAATTTACAAGAGTGTTCTTTGATGATATCATCATCTACTCCAAGTCCTCGGAGGAACACAAGCAACATCTCCAAGTGATTTTTCAGGCATTGAGGGAAAACAAGCTTTTTCTCAATCAAAAGAAAAGTGAAAATTTCCTTCAAAAAATTCAATACTTAGGTCATATTATCTCTCAAGATGGTATCCGTATGGATCCATCAAATTTAGAGGTAATAAAAGCATGGCCTAATCCAAGGAATCTACATGAGCTAAGAAGCTTTATTGGTATATGTGCATACTATAGACGCTTCATAGCAAAATTTTCTCAAATAGCAGGACCATTACATAACAAAGAATAGTGTTAAGTATCATGGATTGGTAAGGAGCAAAATTCTTTTGACAAGCTCAAAGAGAAGCTTACCTCCCAACTAGCCCTCATGCTTCCTGGTCTCTCAAAGCCATTTGAGGTCCAATGTGATGCTTGTGGTGATTGCCTTGGAGCAGTCTTGCTTCAAGAAGGGCATGCCATAGCATATGAGAGCCGAAGCCAAAGGCTCAATACATATAAAAAAGTCTTAGGCATTTATGAAAAAGAGCTTTTAGTGGTTCTACATGCCCTAGAGTCTAGACACAAGGAATCACTATTTATTGGGGACTCCATTCATCTTACAAACCGACCATCAAATTCTCAAGTACTTCATGACGCAAACCAAGCTTTCCGACAAACAAATGAGGTGAGAAAATTTTATTTCGCAATTTAATTTTCATATTGCTCACATTGCTGGTAAGCACAATCAAGTGGTCGATGCACTGCCACGACGACCAAAAGTTAATGCGGTGGCTATAGCAACTCACAACGATCTATCTTTTATGATAGATAAGTATGCTATTGACCCTAAATTTAGAGATTTAATGTCAGCCCTTTCTTTGGGGAAGAAAGAGGAACCATTCACCTTGGAGGATGGTTATCTTCTCCATGGCAATAGGCTATGTATTACCCGTTCCCTTTGTGAGAAAGTCATGTATGAATCCCATGCTCCTTCTTATGTGGGGGATAGAGGCATTCAACCTACCCTTTGAAGAGTAGATATGTATTTCTATTGGCCTACCATGAAAGTGGACATACAAGAGTATGTTTCCAAATGTGTAGTATGCCAAAAGACCAAGTATGATAGAGGGAAGCAACTTGGATTACTCCAGCCATTGCCTATCCCAAATTCACCATGGTAGAGTATATCCATGGATTTTATCTTTGGATTACCCAAGTCTATCCATGGGAATACGAGAATATGGACAATAATTGACACGTTTAGCAAGCAAGCACACTTTATTCATGTCAAAAAGACTATTAAGGCACACCAAATGGCAACTCTCTTCATATCACAGATTTTCAAACACCACGGATTGCCAACATCCATCGTGTCAGATAGAGATCCTAGAGTGACCAGTAATTTTTGGAAAGGTCTCTTTGAAAATCTAGGTACAAGATTGAATCTCTCTTTGGCCTATCACCCACAAACGGATGGCCAAAGTGAGATAGCCAATCTTACGATTCTCGATCTACTAAAGATTTATGTTACAGAATTAGATCAATGCTCACAATAAGAAAAGTACTTACCTCTTGTAGAGTATGCGTACAATAATATTGTACACACTTCAATGAAAAAAGCACCTTTTGAAATAATTGAGGGAAGACCTAAAAGTCCCTTGCTACTTAAAGTACATGGGATGATCTTCGCTGCCGATGAGTATAGCCATGACCTATAAGAATCTTGTCAAAATATTAAGGAGGCTATATCCATCTCTCAACAAAGGTAAAAAGCTGTTGTTGTTGACAAGCACAGAAGGGCCTTAACGTTCAAAGAAAATGATTGGTTCTTATTGAAATTTCCTATGGCTCGAACGAGGCAAACGACGTGCAAAAATCCTACATGCCATCAAAAGTATTATGCTAAACTAGAAAAAAGATACTATGGTCCTTTCCAAATCTTGAAGCCCATCAATGAGATGGCTTATGAACTCAAGTTGCCCAACCATTGGCTCATACACCATGCTTTTCATGTGAGCCTACTTAAGCCCTACAAAGGAGAGCCACCAAGTGAGCCAATTATTGAAGACCCTCCCGAAATTGAAGACCAAGAAGAGGTGCTACAACCTGAAGCTATCCTTCGGCATGAAGACAAGGTACTACGACATGGTAAGATTATCCGACGGTATCTTATTGAGTTCAAAAATTATCCTTTTGAAGATGCTAGATGGATGCAAGGAATACAACTAAAAGATAGTATGAGCCTTGTCAATGCTTACAATGCTACATTAGAGTAAGAAAATGTACAAATTTCTTTCGAATGATCAATGTTTTTGTCTTATAAGACTAGTTCTCTCTTTTTATTGTGCAAAAATTTAAGTAGTATGCATACTTAGAATCATGTTTGTGATGACGACGTCTCTCAAACACCATGTAGAACTTGTCACTCTACTTGGAAGAATGAAATGGACTAAAGAGCAGACACGCTTGTGGAAGCTATGTCTCCCAAGCACCAAATGGATTAGTCATCCATCTTGGAAAGATGCCGTAGGGTAAAAAGGGATCCTCTACCCGCTAAGAAAGATTGACTAATGACTGAGGCTTTATCCCTTCTACCTCATAGTCGAAGACGACTATGATTTCAAGAGAGAGGTCATCTCATAAAAATCTAATAGCTAACCAACCCAAATGATTTTCTCATATTAAACTGATTATTTAATGTGGGAGAATAAATAGGAACAAGGGTTAGAATATGGGTATGTGCTTTAGATGCATCTCAACACAGGACCAGAGATGGTCTATCAAAGAGCAATGCTAATGAAGGGCTGAGCTTGAGGTGGGAACCCAGCCCAAGCTTAAGGTGCTTGTTGTGCTTGATGACTAAGGTGCTTGATGTGCTTGCCGACTAGGGAGCTTGAGGTGCTTGTGGGAACACTACCCAAGCTTGAGGTGCTTTTTCATGCTTGCTTACTAAGGTGCTTGAGGGTAAGGTGTGCAAAAGTCAACAACTGTCCCTACAAGGAGGGGCGAGCCCTACAAAAGGGAGGATGAGAGAGAACACACACACACTCACACAAGGAAAGCTTGGTACAAAGAAAGCAAAAGGGACACTTGTCAAGCTCCTTCTCAATGTTTCCCTCATGGTGTACCTAAAGCCTATTGGTTGGCCTTCCAAGGGGTCCAATGATAACTTAGTGGATTTAATTCTTTGTTTTTGCATTTATCATGTCCTCTCTCTCTCAAAGGGGAAAGGGGGACACTTGTAAAGATTGCATGCAAGTGGTGATTATCATTCATGTCGATAGTACCTTGTGATCTTCATCACCTCTCTTGTCCTTGGCCGCAAAGTCCTCGTGATTGGGGCCTCCTCTTTTGCAACTCACCATGAAAACTCTAAAAGAGTCCGTAGTCTATGAAAACTTTTCTTTTCAAGTATGTGATGTGAAGGATATTTTCCTTGTCCTCTTTGTTTCTCAAGTGTCATGAATATACGTTGAAAGATATAATTTGCGAGCTAGACAAAATGGAGTCACTCACCCAAAAAAATTTATCTCCAATTTCAATAAGGTACAATCTAGCACCAAAGATTGCAAATACACATTGTTCATATTGGCTCCAACCAACCAATATGGTCTACCAAATCTACTTCTTCTATAACTTCCCTAGAAGCACTTTCCATAATATTACGTATTGAAGAACCCTCCTCCCCCCTCCACGACATTGCACACACACACACACATACACTTTTACTTGTCCAAGCATCTACCATGGCTTTAATATTGATGATCACAAGATGTGATTCAGAGGAGGGATCATATATGACCTTTGCTAATATCAAGGAGTTAATATAAGGGTGGATGATTAAAGTCTCCATAAGGAATGCTTTAGAAGTTTAGAGACAATGATAGATAGATTGTAATATGTAATTTGATGCTAAATGTTTCTATTATGATTTAAGTTCCATGTATTGTAGGATTTTTCTCTTTTTAATGATTGCTCGGAAAGATTTTCTTGGAGTTTGAAATTCCTCATCCTGCAGTCAACCATGGCTAGGCACATAACCATTTATGGACGACAATGTGGCCAAAATATTTTTCTTATGTTTGACGATAGCATCTATGCACTTTCTATCTCTTTTGTGATACAACTTATGAAATAACTAATGCATTCAATTTTCATCCAGTAACTCTAATGGGAGAGCAGGTGACAATAAAGGCTACTGAACTTGCTAGTGGTGGACAAATCTTCCTTCTCAATCATGGACAATGTCAATTCTAGAAGGTTCACATTGCTATTGAAAGCACACAGGGCATTGGAATGAAGACACACTAGTAATAGTCCGATGGTCCCTCCAGAGTAGTTGGTCTACTACATGCAATGCCTTCACAAAGCAGCCTACACATGGCACTCAAGCAAGCAAAGGATATCATTCAAGTTCAAGAGCTACCTATGCATTATGATGGACATGTGGCATTTGACTTACCATCTTTTGACCTATTTGTGCACGAACTTATGACAATTGCAACATGCGAATTTACCATGGAGAATAAGTTTGCACAAATAGAGTTTTGGAATATGCTCAACAAGATGGTTCAGAAGCAAGGATATGATTGCGTATCAATGTGTGTGAAAACACATTAAAGGAAGAGTATGACTCTTTTGTTTGGGACGATTTTAATGTGTGTGAACACATTAAAGGAAGAGTATGGCTTTTTTGTTTGAGACTATTTGAGATGCAACATGGTTACTTTGCAACACTATCCTCTATAGAGTAACTATTGAGATCTTGATCTAATCGTTTTCAATGCTTATGCTCGCTCGGTTTCTTGTTCGCTCGGAAGTACTCGCTCGAGGATTAGGATTCCTCTGTAGAAATGTATTCCGGACACTATGGCCCGAAAATTACTTTGCTCCTACATGACCGTGTCATGTCTGTGAAGAGAAAATTGCATGAAAGCATAGAAGCGTATACATCCTACTTGAAAAAATCAATCAAAACATATTTGAAAATGAAATGGAACCAAACCAATTGCATACCTAGAGGATGAGAATAGTGTTCACTTATCGGTACTCAAATACACATTACCAAATTTTCCACCTAACAAAGTCTGGCAACATTAATTGAAAGATTAGTGGAAGTCAAGTAGTATTGCACTGATAACCCTGGGTGTTTCTGTTGCAATCCAAAACCCTTGGTTAAAATCTAGAATATGAAACCCCTTGGTTATGGAAACTGCTCAACCTAGCAGAAAACGATTACCAACATGGTCTACCGTGTCTAATAGTGACTGGAATCAACTTGGAAATTTGAACTTGTCCACTACCCCTTGCCATTATGCGGACTTTTTTCCTTGAAAGAAAAAAGCGTGATGAGATCAAGCTGTGACTTTCAATAGGGCTGAAGTGATTGTGTATTAGTTGGGGCATACCATTGAAAATGCCACTCCTAGAGACATAATCAGTGCTAAAATTAAGCAACATCTCTTTTCAAGTTGGAATCTTATTCACAACTTAATCTCAAAATAATCATATATCTCCATGGAGAAAAGATAATACTTCCTAACATCCCAAAGAAAGTAATTAGAGTAAATTTTCTTGGGTTTTCAACAAGAGATTACCTATAGGGAGGTTCTTTTAATCTATTCATGTCGTCCCATGAATTATGTGCTTGATAGAGAGGCCATGCCTACTTGCTACCCATAGAAAACATCATCTGTATTGCTAGCACCTTGTGCACAGAAATTTCTCGTCGTTGTAATCATATACAACGACCACAAGCAATGATACAAGCCTTAACTCTTCCTAAAAAGAGTAACTAATGTTATGGCAAAAGCATAAACTATAATGTAGTGTAATGAGTCCACAATACTGGCATGCCATCCATGCATAACATAAAAATAGTGTGATAAGACCTTGGCTTCAATGACGGTCTCCCCAATGTGAGCAAATGCCATATGTGCCTTGCACGATGTGTATTGGCATGGAAGTATTTCTATTGGTCATTGCATCCCATAACTGTGAGCTTATATCCTCTTATTCCCAAAGCTGCGTTTCATTATTCTTGTTCCTAAGTCAATGGATAGAACTGTGGCAAGTAATAAAAGCCTTGCTTCGTTGTAAGTCTATCAAAGCACTTTGCTTTGAATGGCAGAGAAATCCTTTTCAAATGAAATTCTAAAGACATCAATACAAGTAGAACTTGAAATTGTCTAACCTTATTGCCCCTCTAGAAGCAGTTGCCTTTACTTGAATCGGGCTCATAGCCATGTCTGCTACGGAATTTATAGCTGTCAGATGTACCTTGTATGCCCTCAGGGTTTCTATCGACCTCTAGTAAAAAACAGGTAGACATGTTGCAAAGTTTACCCAAGTTTGTATACTACTAGCATATTTCAAACTTTGGAAGCTTCTAGGAATTATGCCCTAAAGTGAAGCCTTTGCTTTGCATAAGTTCATCAAGAATATGAGATAGAACGTAGCCTAAATTCTCTTAGCTAACAGGTGCTCTCATTGACACAGAGATGTCTTTTTTAAAGAAAATTGACACTATCAAGATTGCATAGAGAATTAGCCTTGCTGAAACGTGTATTTTATTGAGTATCCTTAGATTGCCCAGTAGCTCTGGAAGCTTAGCTATCCAATTTTTATCTTAACTACTGAGGTGGTCCGGGTGGGCAACAAGAGAGGTGACTTCTAAACACCCCTCAAGGCTCCCGTGCTGCTCAATTGGGGCTAGGGCAACCACAAGCAAGAAATAACAACAACAACAACAAACCCAAAGCCAAACAATTGAAGGGGCACCATCTAGTTATAGAGCGAACAAGGACGCAAAAGAGGAGAATCCCTGAGCAATACAAGCAAAAATTAAGGTACACTATCACTAATATCAATGCTACACATACACACACCAAACACCGAGAGAGAGAGAGAGAGAGAGAGAGAGAGAGAGAGAGAGAGAGAGAGAGAGAGAGAGAGAGAGAGGGTGTGCAATAATTAAGCTTTGATTTAAATGATTGACATGGGTGTATAAACAACTTGCAGGAGAGTCAAGAGACACAATTAAGTTTAATGATGTTGCAATCTACACATTATCTTAGGGTTATGGGATCCCTCTCACCGTAAAACCCTCTTATAATGTCTTCCCAAGCAACAAAACAAACATAAAAGCTCTTGAGTCACATACAAGCAAATACTACAAAAGAATCTCAAAATGAAAACGCATCACCTTAAACCAAATGAGATGAGGTTGCCAGGCGTGAAATGGAGAGACTCAAGAGAGTTTTGGACCGTGGTTGCACCCAACTTATTGATTCAATTGATGCGCAAGAGTATGTACAACTTTGATTGGAAGTTATGAATCATTAACTCCCTTTCAATGCTACAACTAGCTCAAAGAAGCTTTCCTATACACCACAAGTAATGGTGAATAGAGAGCTCTCTCTCTCTCTCTCCCTACAACTAAGATGGTGAATGGTACACTCAAGTAGTGAGAAATAGTGTAGAGATCATGCCCTTTAAAAAGAGTAATGGGCTCTATTTATAGGTTTTTGGGAGCCTTGATTAGAATTCGACCTAATCAATTTTATTGTCAATACAAAAGATTATGAAATATTTTTTATTTTCAAAATGGGAGTGGGTCTTCCTTATCCCTTGAGTCACATGGACATGGGCTCAAGGGAAAGAATTACTGAGAGTAAAAGGAGAGAGAGAGATGAGTAACTTGGAGGTGCCTACTCTAGTAGATAGTAGAGGGTGCAATTTACAAGAAGGGTTGATCATTAGTGTTAGTAGTTTGTAGTTAGTAGGATGGGGAAAAATTACATGGCATATGCACTCAAGGTGAATTATATTATTTACACAATGATAAAAATTAAGAGAGGGATGAGAATATACACAATTTGATGGAAACCACAAGATGGACAAGGGATTTTCCACCTATCTCCTCCAGTGAATGAAGCGGTTGTAGAACTCTGTCGGTGTAGTTTTTGTGACCATTGGAAAGTTGAATTTTCCATGATCAAACTCCTCCTTTTGTAGAGATTGAGCTTGGTTATTTGCTAATTTTTTCTCTTTTTGTGAAAGGATGAAAAGGTTATAGTAATATGAGTTTGATTCTAGAGAGAGAATTGAGCTATATGTGTGTAGAGATGATAATTTTTGAGCTATGGAGTAAGGGAGAGATGGGAATGGTGAAGAAGATGAAAGAAGCCATGAAAGTTGCAGGTTTGAGTGACGGATGGAGAGAAATGAGTGTGTGTGCGTGTGTGTGTGTGTGTATAGAAGTGAGAGAAGACTAGGGGTGACTTGTGAGAAAAAGTGGACAGACTGGGGTCCACTATAAAATTCATATCTCACTGATGGTAGCTTCAAAAATTATGAAAAGCATTGAGGTGATTATTCATCTTGTGGGATACATTTTGTCTGTTGGTGACTTCTTCAAATTTTGAGTGGAGGCAGGCGCCCAAAATCTCACCAACAAGCCTATTTTTTATGCCTGCAAAAGTCTTTTAGTGCCCCCCTCCTTTGTTGAATTTGCACAATGCATTCAAGAGTGAGCCCCTCCTTTGTCATATCATGATACAAAGCATCCAAGTTATCTTTACACATGCATGGAGGAGGATTATTGGTGAATAAATAAATATATACATGGTGAGACTAGTGTATGGACATTCACAAATTTTAACTCAATGAGCACATGGTGTTAGAATAATGAGTACATAATAATAAAAAATATGAAATATTTATGGATATGAAAAAAGATGTTTGAATCATATGATATATTTTATATTATTTTGGGTGAAAGAGGAAAAGGTATGCAAGTAAATGAAAATAATATAATAAACGTGACTAAGGGAGTAGAAATTGATTTTTTGTTTTCACAAGGGTGAGGGTGAAAATGTGGGGGTGATTTGTATAAAAGAAAAATATGAGGTTAGAGTATGTACACATTGGCAAAAAAATAATGGTGTTAGAATAATGAGTACATAACTCAATGAGCACATGGTGTTAGAATAATGAGTAATAATAAAAAATATGAAATATTTATGGATATGGAAAAAGATATTGGAATCATATGATATGGTCCCTCTTTTGTATTATTTTGGGTGAAAGAAGAAAAGATACTTATGGTGCAAGAGAATGAAAGAAGGCGTACATAGGTTAAGAAAACACACACCTAGGTATAAATATTTAAATAAAATACCAAAATAACTATAAAATATCCCTATATCTAAACCATATATACAATGAAATATTTACACACAAAAAGACCATAATATATATGTTTTTTAATTTTATTCATTTTTTTGACTCAACTAGCCCAGTGACTAGCTAATTGAGGGTTTTAAGGAGATATGGGGAAAGTCCCCTAACTCACACACGCCTATGTAAAGTGAAAGGGTGAGGATAACCACAATGTTTGAGTTATTTGATAGGGTGAGGTAGCTCACTATGGCAATTTTGAATAGCCAAAAAATGACTATCATTAGCCCTCCCCCTGGATGATAGTATATTCATGTACCATCATAAAACATCTTTTCCAAAGAGAGTGCTTCTGAGTCCTTGACAAGATTTTCATTGTTTGGTCCCTTGGCATTTCGGCTCGGGTTACACTCATGCTTCATGCAATAAAACTTACATGAGATAGTTTCCTTTTGACAGATCTTTGGTAGATCCTTTGGTAGAAGGCGACTCAAATAAGGCTTGAGCTACCCATTTACCTTCTTGGAGTGCTCTTTACCAGCCAAGTCCATAAGCTGATAGTAACTTGACTTGAAAGCCTTTATGTATGGCCCCTGCCATCTAGTTTCAAACTTGGCATCAAAATGATTATCGAGTCAATTGTCATACCTTAGCACAAGATCTCCTTCATTGATACCTTTTTCCTTCAGTTTCTTGTCAAGCTTCCCCTTTGCTTGTGTAGCTTTCCTCTTATAGCACTCATAGGCTACTTCTCTTTTCGACTCAAGTTCTACTAAGGTAAGAAGTCGATCCATCCATGCTTCTTGATTATCTTGTGCTGCTTTGCTATGAAGCCGTATTGTTGGAATGCTGAGTTCAATTGGCTGCAAAGCCTCTTGACCAACACGAAATGAAATGGTGTGAACTCTGCTGCCTCCCTATATGTGGTTTGATATGCCCACAAGGCACCATCCAAGAAGTCATCCCACAAATTTGTCTTGTTTTGCACCATCTTTCTAATGATGCCTGCAATGACACCATTAGCCTTCTCTACCAAACCATTTGATTGTGGGTAGTAGGGTGTGCTATGACGATGTAGAATGTGAAGCTCTCCACAAACTTCTGTGAGTAAACCCTTCTTGAACCCTTGACCATTATCAAAAAAAATCTCTAGCGATGTGCCAAATCTACAACAAATATTAGTATAGACAAACCTGCTCACTATTTTCCCATTTACCCTTGCCACACTTTGAGCCTCTACCCACCTAGTGATGTAATCAACAACCACTAGAATGTAGAGTTTACCAATTTTTTGTTCTAGGAAGAGGATCCATAGCATCAATGCCCCACTTTTCAAAGGGTCCATTTGCAAGCACTATTTGCCTCTGGCCATGCACCAACCTTCTATTTACATTTACCTGACAGTTGTGACAGCTTTTGCACCAATGTTGGGCATCCATATTCAAGCTTGGCCAAACATACCCCGCAAGAAAAATCCTCTTCACGGTTAACTCTTGGGCAAAATGACCACCACATGCCTCTTCATGCAAACATTTTAGAATGGCTAGAATTTCCTCGATAGTTGGTACTCTTCTGCACACTTGATCCTTCCCTCTTTGATAGAGGGATCCTTCTAGGAGGAGATAGAAACTTGCCTTCTTCATGAGTCTCCTCTTCTAAGCTTTTGTCAAGTCTTGTGGAAACTCGCCCTCCAAAATGTAGCCAATAATGAGAGACAATGACTTCAATCCCTGGTATCTCGGTTGCTTGACAGGTGTTGCCACCATGATGACGTGCACTTCTTTCTCAACACATGTAACTGCTTGTTGTGCAAGTAAATTGACATCTTTATTTTGTTTCCTAGGAATATGATATAGTTGCACTTCTTCAAATTGATTAAACAACCTACGAATGGCATGAACTTTTGTCCGTAGGCTTTCATTCTTGCATGCCCAAATGCCTAAATCTGCTTCACAATAAGAAGTGCATCCCCTTTTACCATGAGACGCTGTATACCTTGGTTGATGCACATCTTATACCATTAAGTAGTGTGTTGTATTCTGCTTCATTGTTGCTAATTGAACCTGGTAGATTGACCTTATCTTTCATGACCACCTCTCCACTTGGGTTGAGAAACACTAGCTCTCCCCCTGCTTTTCTTGTGGCTCGTCAAAAAGTTCCATCAAAAAACAAGGTAAAAGCATTAGGAATACTTTTTGGTGGTGGCAATGGTATGGTCTTTACTTCAAGCACCTTAATCTCCTTCTCATGTACCCTATAAGTGAGAATCCCTCCCAATTGTGTGCACACACTATCTTATACCTTGAAAGAGTATTGGAACTCTTGCAACTCCATAATCCACTTTGAGATCATAGTACTAAGATTCATTTGAGATGACACCCAAGGGAACAATTTTTTTGTGGTGAGAGTCACAAAAGGTTTTGGTAGCAAGTAGGATCTAAACTTCCTTACCGCAAACATGAGAGAAATCACCATGAGTTCTGCCTCCATGTAGCCTCTCTCCGAAGCATTCATGACCCTACTAGCAAAGTAGATGGGCTACATCCTGGTACTGTGGTGATCTTGTTGTAATAAAATTGCACCATTTGTTTCGTTACACTAGAGCTAACAAAGAATGTGTACTCCCAACAAGGAGGCATGAGTGTTGGTAGCTCTAAAAAAATGACTTTGATGTTACAAAAGTAATCTTCAAGCTCATCAGACCATGCAAATTCTACTTGTTGTGTCAACTTTTGCAAAGAGTGAAGTAACTTTGAGGCTAAGTGAATGAAGTGTGACATATACTTCACCTTTTGAATGAACGAGATGACCTCCTTAAGACTCTTGGGTGATGGTAACTCAATAAGAGCCTTTGCCTTTGAAGGATTCACTTCGATGCCTTTGTAAGAAACTTTGTGATCGAGCAAGATCACTTCATCCTCATATGTGGCCCTTGTTGGGGTTGAGTTGACCTCTCATGTTGAAAAGTTTTTTTAAACCTTCTTCTACCTTTTGTAGATGCAATGATTTTGAGCTATAAATGCAGAAATCATAAATGAACACCCTAATTGACTTTCCAAAGAATGCTTGAAGCGCCATGTTCATGAAACATTGGAAAGTTGCAGGAGAATTTTTCAGGCCAAATTACATGACTCTAAAAGCATAACAACCCCAAGGAGTGATGAAGGTTGTTTTCAATTGAGCCTCCAATGCAATCCCTACTTAAATATTAACATGAGTAGCCATCACACACAGTGTACTTCTCATGACCAGCTACCTCATTTAGTATCTCATCATGAAATGAGAGGGGAAAGTGATCTCTTTTTGTTGCCTCGTTCATTGGACGGTAATCCACACACACCCTCCACTTGCTGTTCTTCTTGGGAGTGACAACAATAGGAGAGACCCACTCTGAATTCTCCATTGGATAAATGAAACATGCTACTAGAAGCTTTCTTACCTCCTTGAGTAAAGCCTGCTCCTTGATGACTCCTAGCCTTTGTAGCTTTTGAGCCTTAGGTGTGGCCTCTGGCTTTAGCTCGATCTTGTGTTGAGCATCATCTACTCCACACACGTCGGTGTAGTCTTTAGCAAAAAGCTTAGGAAACTTCCCTAGCACGCATTTGAACTGCTCTCTTTTGTCCTTTGTAACTATTGTAGACAACATACCTTCTAACATTCCTTCATCTTGCACACCTTGGTTCTCTTGAGGACCTACCTCTTCCAAACCTTAACAAGAGGTCTCTTGGTTGCTTGGCTTAAACCTTACCCCCATGACTTCGATGGAAGACTCCTCTTCCATAGTGCTACCGTTACCTTCTTCTTTTGAAGTGCTATCAGTTCAGTCTTCCTCTGTCTCACTTTGCAAAGATTCTTCATGGAGCTCCTCTTGACATTGCTCCTTCATGTCAAACAAAACCTTCTTATGATTGTCATTTCTGCAAATCAACTTTCCACTTTTCCAATCCTGCAAAGCTCTCATTTTCATTAGCCATGGTCTTCCTAGGATAAATGGATAGCCACTTCCCTTGGTTGACATAACATAAAAATCCACCACCTTCTTAATGTCAAAGGCCTCCACAAAAATATTTTTACAAATGCCTACGCACCTAGCCTTGCTATTGTTTGCCATTTTTACTATGATTTCATGTGTCTCATGGATGTACATGCCTAGTCTGCATGAGTGCCTTTGTTATGATGCCAATTTGTGCATCCCCAGCCACTAGACCTTTCTTAACCAACCTTCCTTTGATGTTAAAATCTAGCACAGGTGTAATATCCTCATTCATTTCAGCTTGCACAATTTTTACAACAGGCACACTCTCTTTTACCTTTCTCCTAGTGCTAACTGCCTTTGTTAAATCCCGCCTAACTTGTGGACATAATGCAAGAAATTGAGGCCATGAGATATCAGGACCCTGACCTCTCATGTATTCCAACAAGTTGTATGGAGCCATACCATGTCCAAGAGGAAAGTCTTGGAGGTTGATAATATGACATCGAGTCCTTTTGGCTTCCTTGATTTCCTTCGCCTTCTTCTCTCGTCCATGGTCACTTTGTGACGTAACTTCTTCTTTCTCCTTACCTTTTCCTCGGCCACGCTTAATGCCATTTGCTTCCATGTCAACCTCTTTTGAATTTTTCACCTCTACCACCACATGCACATTTGGGTCTGGCAAAGGTGGAACTCCTTCCACTTCTCGTGGAGGTGGTCTAGGAGGTGGTCTTGCTCCATTTGGCCTTTGTAGAAGCCTTGGTTTTCGACTAGTTCCTTCACCTACATTCATGACTGGGTAATTCAAGTTAGGTCTCCCTGGCTCCCCATTGGGCCAAGGATAATTATACATCCCATGTCCACACTCTCTGCAATTTCAACATTGCAAAAGTCGCCTAGGTTGTGGCTCTCGCTCTTCTGCTTTCTTTGTTTGTCCTTTGTGACCTACAGCTTGTGCAAGATGAATTGACAAGTTTCTTAAGGATTCATTTAACTATTCAATCACCTCAATTGTTACCTCAGGAATCTCTCTAGATGTTGATGCTTGCAATTTTCCCTCTAGGACCCTCTATTAGAACCTCTCCACTTATAAACTTGAGTTTCCTGGTATCTCTATAGTCATAAGAGATAGTAGTTTGTAGTTAGTAGGATGGGGTAAACATGACATATGCACTCAAGGTGCATTACATTATTTATACAATGATAAAAAGTAAGAGAAGGATGAGAATATACACAATTTGATGGAAACCACAAGATGGAAAAGGAATTTTTAATCTATCTCCTTCAGTGAATGAAACGGTTGTAGAACTTTGTCGGTGTAGTTCTTGTAACCATGGAAAAGTTGATCTTTCCATGATCAAAATCCCCCTTTTGTAGAGATTGAGCTTGGTTATTTGCTGATTTTTTCTCTTTTTGTGAAAGGATGAAGAGGTTATGGTAATATGAGTTTGATTCTAGAGAGAGAATTTGAGCTATATGTGTGTAGAGATGATAATTTTTGAGCCATGGAGTAAGGGAGAGATGGGAATGGTGAAGAAGAGGAAAGAAGCCATGAAAGTTGCAGGTTTGAGTGAGGGATGGAAAGGAATGTGTGTGTGTGTGTGTGTAGAAGTGTAAAGAGAAGTGAGAGAAGGGGTGACTTGTGAGAAAAAGTGGGCAGACTGGGGTCCACTATAAAATTCATATCTCACTGATGGTAGCTCCAAGAATTATGAAACAAATTGAGGTGATTATTCACTTATGGGCTAAATTTTTTCTGCTGATGACTTCTTCAAATTGCGAGCGGAGATAGGCGCCCAAAATCTTACCAAAAAGCCCTTTTTTAATGTCTGCAAAAGTCTATTAGTGCCCCCCTCCTTTGTTGAATCTGCACAATGCATCCAAGAGTGATCCCCTCCTTTGTCATATCATGATACAAAACATCCAAATTATCTTTACACATGCATGGAGGAGGATTGTTGGTGAATAATGAAATATATACATGGTGGGACTAGTATATAGACTATTTATGGATTTTAGCTCAATGAGGATAAGTGTTAGAATAATGAGTACATAATAAAACAAATATGGAAGAATTATGGATATGGAAAAAGATATTGGAATCATATGAAATGGTCCCTCTTTTGTATTATTTTGGGTGAAGAGGAAAAGGTATGCAAGTAAATGAAAATAATATAATAAACGTGACTAAGTGAGTAGAAATCGATTTTTTGTTTTCACAAGGGTGAGGGTGAAAATGTGGGGGTGATTTGTATAAAATAAAAATATGAGGATAGAGTATGTATACATTGGCGAAAAAATATACTTATGGTGCAAGAGGATGAAAGAAGGCGTACATAGGTTTAATGAAACACACACCTAGGTATAAATTTAGATAAAATACCATATAATTATTAAAAAATCCCTATAGCTAGGCCATATCTACAATGAAATATTTACACACAAAAAAGGCCATAATATACTTTTATTTTTTTTTTTTTTTTTTTTTTGACTCAACTAGCCCAACAACTAGCTAATTGAGGGTTTTTAAGTAGATATGGGGAAAGTCCCCTAACTCACACAAGCTTATGCACAGTGAAATGGTCAGGATAACCACATTGTTTAAGTGATTTAATAGGGTGAGATAGCTTACTATGGCAATTTTGAATAGCCAAAAAATGGCTATCACTACCAATCTGTGCTTGACCTGATCAATATTTGCTTATCAAGTTGGTATTATAAAATATTTTGCAGAAGAATAAATTCAAAATTGGAAACTGAAATTTAATGTACCACTACAAGGGCACTTTGTAAGGAGGGAGGCTTGCAAACTTTACGGGAGTCGTTAAAGCAACACCTAATAATTTCCCCCAAAAATAATATATGTATCGCTAATAGCATTGCTAAATACATGGCTAGGTGCGTCACATTTTGCGATGTTCAGACGCTTGCAAACTGTAAAGCATCGTATAAGCAATGGTGTCGCTTACATGACGCTAAAAACTTTTTTTTAAAAAGACCCAAATTTTATCGGGGTGAGCCATTTTTGCTCCCACGATAATTGAGAAAATTTCTCCATCTCCTCTATACTGAAGCTCTTTGGCCTATCCCCATGCCATCGCTCTTCAGAAACCCACATCTCTCCTCCCCCCCCCCCCCCCCCATCTCTCCTTTGCCAGGCACGCGTGCACACACACAAACAGGAGAGAGAGAGAGAGAGAGAGAGAGAGAGAGAGAGAGAGAGAGAGAGAGAGAGAGAGAGAGAGAGAGATGATGAAATGAAATGGGGTGCTAACTTCTTCATTGAGGAGAAAATGACCTATCAAACCAAAAGGTTACAACCATGTGTGACTCTAGTACATTATCAGGGTAACATAAAAATAAAAATAAATTAGGATACCTAGAGTGGGCACGTATGGAAGCCTAACCTATATCCTCCTTATGATCAATGTCCTCATCACATGATACATTAGCTCAAAACATATGGGGAGTGTGTACATGAGAGCTAATGAGATGCACAACTGGGGAAGTAGATGAATGAGTCTAGAAATCTCCACCTATGTCAGAGACAATGATACGGTGTATCAAGGGGAGGCAAGTTGTCCATGCTAAATCCATGTATCCGAAACCTTGATGACATCTACGCCTACTAGCATGATGTGTCCCCCTGTAAAGCTAATTGTCTAATAGGACTCAAGGGGGGACAATCTCGCATATCTGTCTCTAGTAGTATCCCGTATAAAGGAGTCTGATCTAGTAAGGACCTCTCTCTCCATAGAGGGGGATGCTAACTCCGTTCCAATGATCTTGTGTGTCACAGAGGCCTTGAATCTAATCAATCAATAGAACATAGACACCAAGGGCCTCTCCATACCTCTCCACCCATCTTGACCCACAAAGGGTCCCCAAACTAGAACCCCATTGAGAATCGTTGAAGCTATCAAGGTATCAAAGTGCCAGAGCTTTGTTTGGGGTTCTTGGAGCTGAACCTGTGAACACATGTTCTCCAATCGGGCTCCAATCCTACCAAGACCACATATGCTCTGGTTAGTCTAGTCTCTATTGCTGTCTTCAAAGAAGACTTTGGCACATTGAATACTACCCCAAGATAAGTGTATGCATCTTTGTATGCCATAGTCTCTTGACCACAACCGAATGTAGGTGTTGATCTCTTGATCCACTATTGTCCCAAAGTGTACACTAGAAAATACGTAAGATAGCACATGCAAACAAAATAAGGGATCTATAATTAGGTACATTTACAAAAGAATGTACTTACATAAAGGGTTTTTTAATTGAGAAATTGAAAATTTTCATACATAAGGGCTAGTTTTTTTTTTACAAAAAATGCATACAAAAGGGGTACATATAATACTTGAATATATAAAGGTAAGGGATTATTTAAATACCTCTTGTTTGCACATGCTATATGTAATTTTTACATAGTAAACTCTCCGGGACTGCTCTGTGGTGTTAAACACCATAACCTTAGCTTTACCATGCTTTAGAGACAATCCACTATTCTCTACAAAGCTATATAATACATCCAAATGCCATCGCATACCCTCAATTTAGTCAAAGATTAGCACAATATCATCAAAATATAACAAGAATGGAATCCATGTCCCTGCCAGCTGGGTACCTCTATCAACCTCTGTGCTAATGTAAATAGAAACCTTGTCTATATACATACCAAAACAAGTAGGAGGCAATGGACAACCTTGTTTCACTCCAATAGTGGATTGAACTAAATTAGATATCCCCTCTAGAGTGTGTACATGTCCCACCAGTGCTGTATAGAGTCATGATGCCCCAAATCAACCAAATGGGTACTCCCATCTCATGTAGTTTGTGCATCAATCTGGCTCTGCGCACCGTGTCAAATTCTTTGCAAAAATCCACAAAGATACAATAAATCCGTCTCCCATGTGCCCTACCCTCCTCAATGATGGCTCTGAGTGTAAGAATATGGTAAAGAGTAGAGAAGCCTCACCAAAAACTGGCATGTCCCATTGCCGTATGCCATCACTCTTTGCCCATTTGCTCAATTGCTGCTCAAGAATAGATGCATACAATCTTGCCATTGTGTGTTCAATCATAAATAGTATGGTAGATTCCAGGCTCCATAGGATCACCTGCCTTGAAGATACGCACAATAGTAGACACCATGGTCCACTAACGTCAATCACCTACTCCACAAAAGAGGGTCACGCCTCTGTAGTACGCAACACAGATAGTGGATTTCTCCGCTCCAAATGAAGGATATGGCTACCAAGGCAAGGACACCACTCTCAAAGACGCCCATAGGAACACGGCCAATTTTTGTTGTTGTTGTAGTTTCCGTGAGCACGTTTGATTCCCTTGGGGCACTACTCTCCTAGATAATTAGAAAGCTAATTAGCATTAAGCTTCATCATAAGGTGTGTTTTGCATTCATCTTATCATTTTTACATCATTTTTGTACATAGCATTACTCACAAGTGCATCACCATTTCAATTCATCACTTATGTGTGTGTGTGTGTAGCCCCATTCAAGAGTTTCTCGTCAAGCCTACCCATGCTAAAACCACACTTCATTTGCAAATTCTAGAGCTCGATTAATTTTTCTCTCTTGCACACCCTCACTCTCTGGAATTGCTATAGCAGAGGCTCGAAAATGTGTGTGTGTGTACCTACAAAGCATTTAATGCCCACAAATTCCTCTGTAGGAAAATAAGTCTTCAAAAAGGTTCAAATATCCCCAAAAGTTGGCCCCATGTGTGGTGGGAACACCCTATGCTTAGGGGTTTTGACCATTTTTGAGAGGCCACATGTAGAGCAAACTGGGTGCCCTTTGGGTGGACACGAGGGCTGTTTCAAAAGCATTTTGAAGTCCCCCGCCGGGTCCGAATGACCAAAACTGGCCATATGCCTTTGAAGACCGTCCAACGGCTCTATTTTGTATGCACACCGGTGCTCGTCCGCTATTGTCCACTATTCCGACCATCCAACGGGCGGATCTCTACAAGGTGGTAAGCCGCATTTTGAAAAAATTTCTGGTTTGCCCCTCTTGTGCCCCCCTTCCCACGCCTCTAAAGCACCACAAGGAAGTGCTTCACTTGGCCCCCCTTCCCGTGTTGCTCTCCTCAACCAAGAAGCCACTCTCAACCTCCTAAGAGGTGCTTCCCCAAGGCTTGTTAAGCGACCAATCCCGCGAGCAGAGAAAGCCTCCAAAAGAAGATCCACGGCTTCAAATTTGGGGAAAATTTTGGCTCAAGCTTAAAAAAGAAGCAAGTTTCCTTTGAACTCCCACATTCATTGTGAGATCCCCAACCCGCCAATACCAAGATCGAGATGGGATCCTTGACAGGTCTCTAGGTCTGATAAAACTCAGAGTCTCTAAACAAGAAAAATCCAAGAATAGACCTTTACCATTGACAATGGCTTAAGTCTATAGCCTTAGAAGAAGACCTAGTCCTGTCTCGCAGCGGAAACAGGACAACGTATTAAAAGTCCAAAAAAACTATTTCGGCCCTATAACTTCATCATTCAGATTATGGTTTCCTTAGCCAACGCTTTTTTCCCCCTAACATATGTGAGGGCACAACCGTTGGTGGATTCCTCTTCCAAGTGAAGAAGTTTCTAAAACGTTTTAGTGCGCGGGAATGGATAGTTACCTGACTAATCAGGTCCACCGGTCAATGATTGACAACCTTAGTCAATCCCCACTTACCACCCCGCACTCACACAAGATTCATTTAACTTATTATCACATTGTTTTAACATTTAAAATAATGGTTTCTTTTAACATTCCATCACAATAATTCCTTGAAGACAGCATTGAAAGCATTCTTTTAGAAAACAGACATCTTTAAACTTAAGACAGGATACTGTCAATCAAAACATTATCCATAATAACCATGACCAGTACTCTTCTTGTCTCAAGACCACCTAAGGGTGACAAACGACACCCATTCCTTATTCAAATCCAGAGTGGATAAACCCCCATCCAAGTTTCCAGGTGCCCATGCACCAAACCAGTTGCTCATACAACCGGGCGGCTCCCCTAGGATTAAAAAACGGTATCCTAACTTATGTAGAAACATCAAGACATGAAACGGAGTAGAAACTCATCATTCATGGGGGTAACCGACTTATCCGTGGCTAGAAAGCCAATCATTATCATCAATTTATATTAAGGAGTCGGAGGTGTCTTGAGACAAGCTGTTTTAAGGATGATCAATCATATCTTTCCTATTTCAACCAGTTTTAACCCAAACAATTCTTTCCTACATTATAAACAAATCCACGTTGGAAGTTACCTTCCGTTTCAGCCAGTTTATCCTTCCTAACTTTACGTATGCAATGCTAACTTAAAAATAAACTTTAAAAGATTTTAAGTGAACAAAATAGAAATCCACCTGGGACTGGTCGACCATCTGCTGCTGGGTTGGAGCCTGCAAACTTTCCTCAGTCGGCCTATGGCTAGGCCCAACCTCATGGTCATTAGTGGCTTTGTTTCGCTTGTTGCTAACATCCTCTTCCTCAGCAAGAGGATTTTCCCTGGTTCTCTTTGAAGCCATGTTGGCAGCCTTATAAAAAGACTTAATCCATTAGAAGTTTAATTGAATAATCTTCTTTTTCCTTCTTTACCAAAAAATAAGGATTTTTGGAGTAAGTAGGTATCTTTAATAGTCAATTTGATGAGATATTCCTCCTGTAACTTAATTATGCTATAAGTAATTTCCCATAATTACCATTTAATTTGGGAAGTCTTTTAACTAGGTTTCTCCTTAGTCTATCTTCCATTTTAACCTTAGTAAATTATAAATTTCTATCCGCTAATGGGTTACTCTCCCTAAATTGTAATTGAATATGTTCTATCTTTAGTAATTTTCATAAATTGGTTTAATAACCTTTTCCTCCTATACTTTATGGTATAAATTAGGTAAAATTTTACTGATAGTAATTTATTATACCATCCATTTATGCTGAGGTAATTTTTCCACTCTTCAATAGTGATTTAGGACCTCAGGTATTTATTTGGTAATTAGATAAATTCGTTTACTAATTTCCCTTGTCTATTTTATACGCAAAATCGGTTACTTTTATTGAACATAAATACCTAAACTATTTATCTAAGTTTGGGGTGTTTATCATGGATTTCTCAAGGTGTGTTCTACCTTTGATATTTATAGCAAGTATTTTTGGATTAATTTACTATATTCCCTCTTTTATTTTTTCCTTAAAATAATGTAATTTTACTAAGATAATTAGGTAAACTAATTATTTGAGGGTAACGTAAGTATCACAGGTTCCCTACAGTATAATTAACCTCTGATAAATAACTCAAGACATTTTCAATCAATTTGATAATTTCCCCCTTTTAATTTGTACTAAAAAGAAAGTAATTCCGCTAAAGTAATTAGGTAAATTAATTATCTGAGCTTCCCATAATTATGAAGAAGTCTCTAATATATATTTAACCTCTAATAAATAACTCAAGTCATTTTGAATCTAATTGCTAATTTTCCCTATTTAATTTGTCCTAAAAATAGAGCATTTCTGCTAAAGTAATTAGATAAATTAATTATGTGAGCTTGAACTAATTATCACAGGTTCTTAACATGTAATTAACCTTTCATAAATAACTCAATTCAACTTGAATCCATTTGCTAATTTCCCCTATTTAATTTGGTCAAAAAACTGAGTATTTTTGCTAAAGTAATTAGATAAAATTAGTTATCGGAGCTTGTCCTAATTATCAAAGGTTTCCTAACATGTAATTAAGCTCTGATAAATAAATCAACTCAATTTGAATCTATTTGCTAATTTCCCCTATTTAATTTGTCCTAAAAATAGAGTATTTTTGCTAAAGTAATTAGGTAAATTAATTATATGAGCTTCTCCTAATTATCATGAGTTTCATAACACATAATTAACCACTAATAAATAACTCAAAGCATTTGCTAATTTTCCCTATTTAATTTGTCTTAAAAACAGAGTATTTTTGCTAAAGTAATTAGGTAACTTAATTATTAGAGCTTCTCCTAATTATCAAGGGTTCCCTAACATATAATTAACCACTGATAAATAACTCAAAGCAATTAAAATCAATTTACTAATTTCCCCTATTTAATTTGTTTTAAAAACAAAGTATTTATGCTAAAGTAATTAGGTAAATTAATTATCTGAGCTTCTCTAATTATCACTGGTTCCCTAACATATAATTAACCACTGATAAATAGATCAAATCATTTTGAATCAATTTGATTATTTTCCCCATTAATTTTGTCTAAAAACCAGTGTAATTCTGCCTAATTAATTAGGAAAATTACTCAAAACATTATAGGATAATTTTTCTAGTTTAATGACTATCTAATGCAGCTCTTATAATTACCTCAACTTAATCTAAGCTTAATTAATATATTTCCCATTAATTCATGGTTAATTTGGCTAATTCAACCCTAATATGATAGCATAATTAATTAGCTTAACATTACCAAGCTTAATTACAACAATCAGCATAGAATAATTAATTAAGGGAGGTTTTATGAGTATACATAGGCCTAGTCTTTGATTTATTAACAAAATAGATTAATCTAGCCTTGCTAATTAAGAAGGATTAGGCTAATTACCGTTTAAGTTAATCGACTAGAGCTTAATCTCTAGTGATTTCTGCGTACGTTCTCTCTAGATGAGAGAGAGAGTGTCAAGGCTCCGAGTCTGTCCAATTTGTGAAGCAAGGGGTCCTATTTATAGTTTTCTGGCACTCACAAGCTCTCATCACAGGGTGTAAAAGGCAGTTGCTTGCAGTTCAAGCAGTCCCCAACAAGTCAAAAAATGTCCCCTGCTGGTAAATCTAGTCTGGGAGAGTTCATGATTACCCCACACAACCCCCCTCAGCTTCCAGAATCGATTTTTGCTATTTTTATTGATTTTTAATGATGAAAATTGGAAATATCAGTAATTTCTAGAACCTTAGGATAAGAAAGTCTTTGTTAATAATAATTACTGAAACCATCCAATTTTACTTAACTAATTGAATTCCTAGTGTAACCTTTCAGGGCCCGTAACTTTTCCAGATTTTATCGGAATCTGATTCTGAAAATTTCTAGCCCAAGGTTTGCTGTGGTTAAGATTTCAAAAATACCAATATTTGCCACGGTCGGAGAATTCTACATTGCTTTTTCAATAATCATATCAGTTGAATTAAGCTTTATATAAGGTTTTAGAAACTGGAAACCTTACATTCATATGCATCGAGCTTTGCCTCAGTGGGCATCTGTATGCTACCGAAGGCTTTGATCTCAAGAAAGAATCAAATTCTGCTACAGCCGGAGGCGTGGAGTTCCCTACAAAATATCCGAAATAGCATACTACAAACCATAAACAAACTAATCGACATACCTGGCAACCACATAGACGCATAATCACGAACAGAGAGAGACAGAGAGCGAGAGAGTGTAATACGGCTCGTGCAGGTGCACCTCCTAGAATGGAGTACTACACTGGCATGACGAGAGAGAAGAGAAGAGAGGAGAAGAATAACTCAGACACTGGGTGCAATCTCCCCCCGTGCAAGAGTGAGCATTTCCCTCTTGCACATATTTATTTATAGATTTCTTGAATGCCCAAAAATGAGTACAAACTGGCCGGCCGTTCATAAATGGTGAAAGCTCATAAAGAGCACTTGAATAATCAAATATACATAAAATATAATATCCTTCTGCATATCCATTATTTGCTAATGCTTTTGCCACCTGTCAGCTGCAATAAATGGATAAATATCAATTCTATAACATACCTCTCTGTTGGAAAGCAATTGTCCTCAATTGCAAATATAAGAAATCTGCAAACGATACTTGTAAAAAAATGATTAGAAATTTGTGTCAAAAAATAGCATATAGTAAAATGAATGAAACTAAACAACATTGCTTATGCCTGCCGTCATCCACATACTACCTTTTCTAGTGTCCCATACCACTAGAATAAGCAGTATATGTCATACCCTGATGAATCAGGATATCATTGATCACACTCATCATTGTATAAATCAATTCTCATCAATCTCAAGTACACTTCCATAAATACTGTCGCGACAGAAAATCATCATATACCAATTCAAATCCAAAATGTCTTTCATTTTCTATACCCGGGTAAGAAAATCATACCAGTTACAGTGGTGGCTAGCCAACTGCAGCATGATTTTGTGATCGGTGTTGCCTAAATCGACGAATCTACACCAATAAGACATGCTGCCTAAATCGGCGAATCTGCACTAATACTGCCGAAATTGGTGAATCTGTATTTGATAGTGTTAAAAGAAAAATCGTGATTCTGTAGTTGGTTGTGGTGCTCCCTAAATCGGCGGATCTGCACGGACAATTGGTGTTGCCTAAATCGGCGAATCTACACCAAGATGAGTATTTACACACTGCCTAGATCGACGAATCTGTGTGTGTGTGTGACCAATGGACTAGGCAAGACATAAAGGGAAAAAAAATAGTTACTATGTTGTTGACATCACAGTGCAGTATATCAAGCACTTATAAATTGGTGTGTACTATCCCAGAGTACTGTAGCTCACATGAGTAGCTGCATAGCTTACTGACAAAGCATCTCAACAAAATTATCTCACATAAATTCCTTTGAATTCAATTAGAGGGCATAATCTTTGTAGTGTTTGAGTATTTAGCTTAAGTACAATACAGAGACAAATACAATGCAGAGAAAAGAGGAGTGACGTATTCGAGGTACATACCATTAGAATCCAGAGTGGTTACTTGATTATGTGTGTCGAGAGAGTTGTGTTGTCTCTTGGAATGGTATCAGTAAGCATAACTAGGAGCTTGGCACAATCTGGTATGGCAGAGTTAGTATAATCAAGCAGGAGGTAGGAAGGTTTAGGTGAGGATAGATATTGGATCGATAACACAGTAGAGGGTATCATAAAACTTGATAAAATATGGTGAGAAGATTAGTACTTGAGCCGTAAGAATGAATTTGCAAAATAAAGTTAAAAGATGACTTATCTGACGTCCTCGCATTGTGGTCTGCATTGATTTTTGTGAATCTTAAATGAGTTAGAGAAATGTAACAATAACAAGTGAAGATTATGATAAAAATCATTTGATTAAGGTCAAGCAAGACAAGTAATTTTAATTTCCTCTAAATGACGATAAACCGAATAAAGGTATGGGGATTGAGCAGTGCTACTGTACATTAAATAATGAGCCATTCGAAGAGGATAGAAATCCATAAAATCTTCACAATTTGGTAAGTCCTACAAATTTCAAGTCCCTAATGAAGAATGCAGGACATTTGACAAACCGAGATCGACAGAAGGAATCTCAAAAAAAGAGCATGCAATATAGCCGTGTCGCAATTAGATGAAGTTGCAAAAAAGGGTTCACCGAGCAAGCTGGCAGTAGTAGTATGAGCATGAACTAACGTGCGTTAATATTAACAAACTTAAATTAAATTGCAAATAGTGTGATAGAATCCACTGAGGATATTGGAGTTATACAGAGCTTAGAGCTTAAGTTTACTTTATGAATCTTGATTGTTTGTGTTCCCAGCATTGTGTTCGAAATACTAGCTACCTAAATTTGTGTTGTTACCTACTACAAATTTGTATGATTCGTTAATGGGCCTCACTATGCTTTAGTGAGATTTGTGGATAGTATTATCTAGCCAGATTGTAGTTGGTGATCGGGTATATTGCCAATGTAATTGAAAGGGGGGTTGGGGGAATATGAGTAGAGGCCACGATACATGAGCCAACATAAAGGGATATGGTATTGTTCAGTATACTAGGTGTCTGTATGTGCACAATGGTCATGATAGTGTGTTAAATGTAAACATACATAGGTTGCACCTACTGTTTTAAACAAGGTGTTGTGCTTGTGCTAGGAGCAATGTGGAAAATAGACAACAATTAAAATCTGACGTCATAAATTTTGATGATCTAAAAATAAGACCGACATTGCGAGATTAATAAATTTCTACAGTGAAGAGCTATGAAAAACAAAGGTGCGAGTGCCGCCAGTGTAGGCTTATTACATCAATTAAAAAAAAATTAGGTTTGAGCTAGAGAGTGTCCACACGGGGTGTGGTGGATTTTTTGGTGGATGGGCGATCGAGGAGGTGTTCGGTGAGGTTGGTTAAAATGGCATGGAGTGTGCGACAGAATTTTGCACGTCCAAAAATCGAAGACATAGCCGACGAAAGTGGTGTTCCAAGCGGTCATAGTTGTGTCGGAGTAGAGTGAGTTGCTCCTGTAGAGACAGAGTAGTGTCGGTGATGAGAGGGTCATGGTGAGACGAAGCAAGGTTGGAGGGGGTGGCGGAAGGTTGAGAATCCATGGGTTGCCAGTGACTGAAGGGTCGTGTCACAAGGTCGGAGGATACCCGGTCCGCAGAGTGTGGTACCGAAGAGCTTCGTCAATGACAGTCGATGCAAGAGTGTTGTCAATGGTTGGCACGGAAAAGCTTTGGCAATGGTTACTACTGTAGGCGGGTGCAATAGGTGGAAGTTCACTTGAGTGTTTGGAATCATGAGGACAAGGTCGACAAAGAACCGCTGCAGTTTGTCTGAAGATATCAAAACATCATGGTCATCAGCAAGTGTGTCCGAGAGTCACCGAATATTGGTTGCTGGTGAGCGTTGGGGCATGTAATCGTTGTAGAGCGTGAGAGAGAGATAGTATAGTTGACAGTTAATTTACATTGCATGTGTACGAGAAGCGCGAGTGTGTATAGCTGCTAGCTGTAGGCCAAGGAGATAGAGCACGAGAGCCGAGAGGCTACTGGATTGAGACTTGTAGGGGATGGAATCGAATCAAACGCAACAAGAAAATGTACCCATGGGGTGAGAAGTGGGGTGGGGTGGGTTGAAGACGAGAGGTGGATGGCTGCATGCGAACGCATGTGTGTGTGTGTGAGGTGGCTTCTGCATGAGCCGTCGAGCTGGGACTTGATCGAAGGTTGAGGGCGGCACATGCAACAAGGGAAAGGGAAGGTGAAGGTGTAGAAAAGAGCACGGGATTAGGTGGGGATTCTCTTCAGTTAAGAAAATATCAAGACGATAAAAGAACGGTGCAACGCACTTGCCGCCATGTTGAGTGGTGTGGGCGCTTTCCTTGGTGCAGCTCTCAAAAGGGCCATGCAAGACCAATAAATTTGCGGCTATGATAGGCGCCATCTGATGATAGTTGGTAGCTGGTATATTCGACGAGGGAGAGATAGTGAGAGAGGTAGGGTTGGTTGGCGGCCGACGTAAGAGAGGGATAAATTCTGGCCGCTACTGGTTGGTTGTTGGACATGGTAAGAGAGAGAGAGAGAGAGAGAGAGAGAGAGAGAGAGAGAGAGAGAGAGAGAGAGAGAGAGAGAGAGAGAGAGAGAGAGAGAGAGAGAGAGAGTAGAGCTGCAGAGAGTAACGGTGACCTCTGTGTGTGTGTGGTGGCAGCGCAAAACTGCTACAGCCGCAAGTGAGTGGGGGCGAGACATTGTTCGGGCGGCTTCAACTGCATGCCAACTGATGACGGCGAGATAACTGGGGGAGGGTGGGTGGCTACCATCCAAGCCTGAGGTGGGCGACACTAACTGCGTTCCAAAGGGGGGGTGTGAGGCAGTTGGGGAGATGGGGGCGGCACATCATCCACGGTGATGATTAAGTCCTAGTGGGCGAGGCATGCACTTACAGGCTGCCGTCGTTGATGCTATCACTGCCCCTGCTTTTAGGATTATGAGGCCTTTACCGTACGTTAAATGGGTACTCCATTACCTCTCTCCTTTGACTATACGTTAAATTGATTGAATTGGCTTGTCTAGACTAAGCTACGAAGGAGTTCAGGCTGCTTGCCTCTGTTGACGTGCGCAACTGCAATGGGAAAAGTTTTGGAGGTGGTTGGCGAAGCTGGGTGGCACCTTGCATGCACATCCCCACGCTGTGTGTGATTTACTTCTCCCTCTTGCGCCACCTTCTATGGAGTATGCTTCTCCTGTGGTCTTTAATTAAAATTACACATTATTATGGCTTTCAGTGAGTCTCACAAAAATGAGTCTCACAAACATAAGTTGAGGTCGTTCCCACTAAGCTAAGAGATGGTGGTCTCCTCCCTTTTTCTTCTTCACTCGGACACTCCCAAGGTCTCTCGGGTGTATTCCTACAGCAAGCTACCGGGAATTCTTCTTCTTCTCGTAGCTCGAACAAAACTAATCAAACTTCCAGTACTTATAAATCCACCATCCTAGGCTTAAAGTATATAAAAAATATGAGAGCTTAATCTCTTTCTTTTCGTACTCGTATTCGAACGCATGCATCATATTAACGAATATTATGCTATAAAGTATACTAATTTATCCTTACCTGTATAGATATTCAATTAATCTTTAAAAAGTCCAATATCTTTAAACAATTTGAAATACTTATGATGCGAGGAGATTTGTAATAATCACGTACCTCTAATTTTAAACAGGAGAAGTTAAGTGTAATTAAGCATGACTTATCTTTGTTCACCATAATCCTTATAGTCATCATCGCTGCAAGTCCAAGAGCATAGCCACAACTCTGATACTACTGCTACAGCCGGAGGCGTGGAGTTCCCTACAAAATATCCGAAATAGCATACTACAAACCATAAACAGACTAATTGACATACCTGGCAACCACATAGACGCATAATCACGAACAGAGAGAGACAGAGAGCGAGAGAGTGTAATACGGCTTGTGCAGGCGCATCTCCTAGAATGGAGTACTACACCGGCACGGCGAGAGAGAAGAGAAGAGAGGAGAAGAATAACTCAGACACTGGGTGCAATCTCCCCCCGTGCAAGAGTGAGAATTTCCCTCTTGCACGTATTTATTTATAGATTTCTTGAATGCCCAAAAATGAGTACAAACTGGCCGGACGGTCATAAATGGCCAAAGCTCATAAAGAGCACTGGAATAATCAAATATACATAAAATATAATATCCTTCTGCATAATCCATTATCTGCTAATGCTTTTGCCACATGTCAGCTGCAATAAATGGATAAATATCAATTCCATAACAAATTCACCAACAATCCTCAACCGAAGAACTTCAAAAGGCTTTATTTGGCTACTTCAAAACAATTCCCACCATTTTGAAGAGAAGCTTCACTCCGGTGAAGAGGAGCTTCACAAAATCAAAGTAACTCTCTCTCTCTCTCTCTCTCTCTCTCTCTCTCTCTCTCTCTCTCTCAATCAACCTTAAAATTTTGCAACCCAAGCACAACAAAATTTTGCAATGAATATCATCATCTACATCTATAGGGATGACCTTTTAGTCGTGCTTGTGAAAAGAGGTAGACACTAGGAGAGTCTCTTAAGGTAAGACCCCTCTATTAGTGCAATGGAAGAGAAAGGGCTTAGGAAATTTAATGGGGAGGGCTTTCATACTTGACAAACCAAGTTGAAAGGCTACTTACTGAAAAAACAGTTGTGGGGAGTATTCAAGCCAACGATCACTAATCCGACATCTATTGATGATGCACACATATTGACACAAGCTATGAGCGCACAAAATCAAGCCAAGGATGAGCAGGCATTAGGAATCATAATAACTGCACTACATGACAATTATGTACCATGTATTGATGATTGTGAAACCTCATTAGCTGCATTGGAAGCACTAGAAGAAAACTTTGGAGCTAGGAAAAGAAGAGCAAAGTGAGCTTAAATGAATGATCTATAAAAATTAAATAATGAACATAACAAAGATAGTGCAAGCTTGTTCAATCACCTTAAAAGCATGACCACACAACTAGCTTATGTAAACAATGCATTTCCATAGAAGGACAAAATTATAGTTCTTCTAACAGCCTTATCACACCCAGCTTTGACTAGATCACGACTATCATTGAGGAAAAGGATCCAACACCAGATTTCCAAGATGTAATCAACTCTTTAATGTTTGAGGAGAAGAAGCAATAAAGGAATGCTACTTCAAGGGAAGGAGCTTTTGCAGTTAGCTTTAGTAACAAAACTAGTTTCAAGTGTGGCAAAGAAGGGCACATCAAATACTTGCAGCATTTGTAATGGAAATGGCCTATGGACTTTGAAAATAACAAAATTAAGAGAATTAGAGTGAGCATTTTTGTGAGACTACTTGGAGAACATAGAGGGTGAACTTAATTAGCAGTAGCAACATAACCATAATACCTAATTAACTTGGCATGAACAATACTTTTGAAAGAGAGAGAGAGAGTTTAGAAAACTTGACAACAGTTGAGGACCGGATTTATGTAGAGCCGATCCCCCCTCCAATAGGCTTTTGTATGATAGATTCTCCCATCAAGAGAGATGTTAAGAGATAGATCGAACGGGGTTGGCCGGACACGTAACCGGACACCACATTTCTAGTCAATTATTTTGTTGAGCTAGTGTAGTGATACTCTAGGTAAATCTTGATTCTAGAGTAGCAGGTAAATTCCCTGAGTTGTAATGCTGTCATGATATTTGTAAAGTGGCCATTTAGAATGCCCTAGGTATAAGGTCAATAAATTTAATGTGAAAGGGGGCTTATCTTGAGAGGAAGAAAAGAGCTCTGTTGTACGTACACTCAAGCTACGAAGCTGCTCCAACTTGTAATCAACTTTTTTAGCAATTGGGTAATCAGTTTTTGATTTTGAAACTTGCATTGTGTTCCTCTCTCTTTGCTCTTTCATTAAGTGTAAGCATTGTCATTTTTGTTGTGGTTTGCGACAACTCATTAGATTTGAGTACTTAGATCATTGTTTTTAATCATTTTGACCATAGGAGAGTATTCCTAGACCATAGGGCGACCTTTATGGACTGATCTGTTGCAGTTTTTAGGACCTTTTTCATGATGGATCGTGATTTTGATACCTTGTCAGATTGCGACTAGACTTGGTAGGATAGTGCCCCTAGGTGTCCCAGACCTCCTCCTAAAGTGTTGTTGCATTTTGAATCCGTTCGAGTACCGAGAGCTCTCAGAAAGGACATAGGAAGATTTCCCTGATCATTGAGTGATTGGTTTGCTTGTCGAGTTGTTGTGTTAGCTTGTTAAGGTTCACTTCTTGAGATTGTCGATCTCAAAGAGTCTCCGTGCCCCATACGAGTCACTTCCCTGAGTATTGACATTATGTTAGTACCAAAAAGCTATGTTGCAGAGGTCCGTCGTGCACGACTCACTAAGATTGGCGCCGTTGCCAGGGAATTGATCCTTAGATGTTGAGTGACCTAGTGCGTATTCAGAGTGTCTAAAGATTTGTCTCTCCATTCCATTTACACCTTAGCAGTGAAGCAGCTAGGCACGGGGTTAAGTGCTTGGTAGAGTCTACAAGTTGCGGACTTGCTAGATCTATTCTCGAGAGGTAAAGAGGGTTGTGAGTGAGATAGCCTAAAGCATTTCATTCTTTGATTTTATCTATGCTTTCAGAGTGTTGTTCCATATTTCATTTCAACTTAGCTTTGTACCATTTTGATTGTTTTTGTTTCATGTTTCATTTCAGTACTTAGGAGTAGGGTAAGTAGAAACTATCACCATCAAAATTGGGCTAAAAGATTGAGGGAAAAAAGGGTGAAAACCATATTGTGGCCGAAATGACCATAACTCAAAAATTCTAAAAATTTGATGGTAGAGACCTCAAAAGTGATCCAAATTCAAAAAGATTTGTGGATCAGGCTACAAACATTACAAGCTATCAGCACACCAAAAATTCCAAAAGTGGTGGAACATGGATCACAATCCATGTATCCCTAAGAAATTTTTGGACAAAAACTTTTCGAGCTTGTAGCAGAGACCATTGTGAACAAAAGTCTTTAAAGAATTTTTGTCTAAAAAGTTCAAGAATTGGGTCAAAAGTGCCAAAAATAGCTTAAGGTAAAAACACTAAAATAGACTTAGGGGGATTGACTTTTGCCTAGCCTAAAGAAGTCCAATCATGTTCCTTTGTCACAGACTGATACTAAAATTGAACCAGAGCTAGAGCACATCACAAGGAGTCTAGTGGTCTTTTCAAAAGTAAATTTGGATATCATAAACCAAACCAAAAGCCCAGAACTGCCAAGTACTCTGACAAAGTGTCAGAATTGACCTAACTTTCAATCTAGAGGTCCATTTTCAAAAATTTGATACCATAGGACCTACTAGTCATGTTGATAATGATGGTACCAAGAGAAGTCAATTTGGGCTCCAAACATGGATCGCCAAGTCCAGATCCAAAAAGGTTTGAGATTTAGCTTGTGTACATAGAGTGACAATATGCCAAGAGATCAAGTCCAAATGTGGTTGAACATGGATCGCGATCCATGTACCTCAACCTCAAAATTTGATGAAAATCGGTATACAGCTTGCATATGACCTTGTCTACACACAGTCAAAATTTGGAGAAAAAATTTGACAGAGGAACATGGATCGCGATACATGTACCTCAGCATAGTGGGGGTATCCGACTTGGTGATCTTGTAAACATACTTGAGAACATCCCAAATCTCAAGTTTGAGCTAAAAATACCTTTGAGAGGCCAAGATACAAGACAAAGCTCCTGTGTTGTGGTCTTGAAATTGTTTTGAGTGTTGTTTCAAGTGCAGTTTTCTAAAAGTGCTCTAACTTTTGATAGACAACTCCAAATTGAGTCATGTAAAGCCAGGAAGAAAGCTTGCAGGCAATAGAATTGAATTTTTAGAGATGAATTTTTCTAGGTTTCCTAAATCCAAACTTTTAGGGTACCCCAAGACCAATTTCAAGAGACCAAAAAGTCACAAATATTTGACTTTTGAGAGACCTGATCAAGGGTAAAAAGGGATAAGTTGCACTAAGCCAAAGTGAGCTTGTCAAGGACTATCTTGAGAATCTTGTGTGAGCCTTAATCATGACAAATCATCCACCACCAGGGTTCTCTACTCCACTCAAATACATGCAAAATGTTGCAATACCGACAACAAAGGGATTGGGAGAATACGTAGAGGAGAGGCATCCTCTAAGCAACAAGATTAATCAAAGCCAATGAAGCCATGCGAGTTCTTCTAAATTATGCTAATGAGGGCTTGTATAGGTTCACAAATGGAGATCCATATATCTTCTACAAGTGTGTAGAGCCCAATGCTAGAGACTTAACCACCCATAAGAATCTCTATGCATTCACGTATACAAATGCTTATGGAGTGCAAGTTTTTATGGTAGATAAGTATGGACATGAGTACAAACTTGTTGATCCAAATGACCTAGAGACATATATGTATGAGGGTACTCCAATTTCTACTTACTTTCAGCCAAAAACAATGCCAGAGTACACATCAAAGAGGATTCCACCGGGATTTTCTCCAAGACAAGAGGAAAGAACAAGAGACGTCTTTCCCATTAGAAAAATTTTGAACTCATTTTTGGGCCTTTTAAGAGTGCCACATCATCAAAGTTGTACAAAAGAAAGCAACCCGGTAGACCCCTCTAAATATTGCTTAGAACCCCATGATATGACCTATCATTGGAAAGTTCTTGAAAAATGGATTCTAAAGAGACAAGGTCCGAAAAGTTTGGATGACTTCTATGAAAGTTATGCCATTTTTTTTTCAATCAGCCAGGTTTTGTTACCATTACGATAATCTAAAATCACCTTTTTCTAGATCTACATGAAGGCAATGTCCGATACATGCATGCTATATATCAATAGATAGCATTTGAAGAGTAGATGCTAAATATCCAACCTCCGACAAGTTTGGATCTTATTTGCAAAAAATTTACCGATCCCCACTTTTTGAAAGCTATGCCACATTAACAATTCTTACAAGGCCCATTTTTGAGTCCAAACTTTTCCTAATGCAAGAGACCATAAATTGGTTAGATTAGTGATTGCACCATCACACTTAAGACCATATCAAATGGCTCAATGTGCCAAGACAAAGTACAATGGGTCAGGGGATCCATATGCTCATGTCTCACTCTTCAAACAAGTTTTGAGAGCTGAACAGATTGCGAATTCCATACTCAATATGAGGGATTTGGGTTGACATTGGAAGAAACAACCTTGACTTTATTCCAACCACTAAATAGAGATGATTTTCCCAACATAGCACAACTCTTACAAGAATTTGTAGGGGAGTTCTCAAAAAGGGGGATCAAACACAACACAGTGTCCCAAATCTACGCATTCAAACAAAAAGCGAAAGAAAGAGTGAAGAAGCTCTACTTCGCTTCAAACAATACATAGAAAGATGTCCTATGAGAGAGTTACCGTAAGATGAGAGATTATTTGTTCTCTTCATAGAGGTCTTGAGGAATGAAACTCTCAAAAAGGACCTACATTTGAAAGGATGCACGATGTTTGAGCAAGTCACTAGAGAAGATCTATATCTAGTTGACAATTGCAAGGCCTACGGAGAGGTGACTGAGGATATAGACAACGCGACTAGTAGTACCTCATCTCCGAAGAGAGAATCAACAACAAAGAGAGATGTTCAAACTCCTTGGGAACCAATCATTGATCTGTTAGGAAATAAGACGTAGCTAAATAGATAATTGAGTAGATTACTTAATGGAGAGAGACAGATTTATATACACGAGATTATAGAGTAGAGAGAGAGAGAGAGAGAGTACACACGATATACGTGGTTCACCCAATGTGGGCTACGTCCACGGGAAAGCAGCCACTCAATGGCTTTAGTACTTCGAAACAAGAAGTAGTTTACAAAGGGATTATACCCTTAATGGAGCTCTCGCCTTGCTTCACTCTCACCACCTCACACTCACCTTGTTGCATCAACTTCACACTATGAAATGTGTGTAGAAATGGTCTCCTTTTATAGGCCAAAAGGGTTGCCCTCTCTTATGAGAGACAGCCATGTGTAGCCGCCCTTGTGCGAATAAGTCCAAATCGGACCCTCCAATCCGCCCATGTGTGGCCGCCCTTGAGAAGACAAGTCCGCTTTTGAATTCGGCCACCGGCCACCGGCCACCGGCCACCGGCCATTGACTTCCGACCACCGGCCATCGACCATTGACTTCCGACCACCGACCATTGGCCATTGACTACCGGCCACCAGCCAACCGACCGGTTGTTTTCCGACCATTTTCCGGCCGCCGTCCGGCCATAATATTCCGGCGAAAAAAAAAGTATCGGGGGCGGAGGCCCCCGAGGCCTTTAAAGTTGCCCCTGATTCTTGTCCGTGAAAATTTTGGTTTCCGGTGAGTGATTTTCCTTCACGCACGATGGCTTCTCCTCATAATGGGGGCCTTACAAATGTGCGCTTTTACCACAGAAAATTACAAGGGTAAATCAGGCTCCGTACTTAACAATCTCCCACTTAGAGACTGATCTCCAAACCAAACCTGTGAATGCTTTCCATTCTGGCTTCTTATCCTTGAATGCCGATTGAAGATGAGCAAAAGCTCAACTTCTCCTTGTTGACCACCTTTGTAAACATGTCTGCAGGATTTTCACTTGTATGCACCTTTCCTAGCTTTAGTTGTCCCTCGTCCAAAAGAGTGCGTATGAAGTGATATCTCACCTCAATGTGCTTTGTCCTTGAATGAAAGGCTGAGTTGTTCGCAAGATGGATAGCGCTTTGGCTATCACTGTACAAGACACAATTGTTTTGTTTGAATCCAAGCTCTTCTAAGAATCTGTGAAGCCACAGAATTTCTTTGCTTGCCTCCTTCATTGCTACATACTCTGCTTCCGTGGTAGAAAGTGAAACCACTTTCTGCAGCTTTGAAGCCCAGCTTACTGCTGTGCCTCCAACCGTGAACACATAGACAGTAGTGCTCCTTCGAGTATCTTTGTCACATGCCATATCTGCATCAGCATACCCTTCTAGAAAAATATCAGTTCCTCCAAAGTACAAAGCATTTGTTGTTGTCTCTTTTAGATACCCAAGTATCCACTTCACAGCTTGCCAATGCTCTTTACCTGGGTTGTCCATGAACCTACTCACAACTCCCACTGCATGTGCAATGTCTGGCCTTGTCCAGACCATAGCATACATTAGAGAACCTACCGCTACAGCATATGGAACTTTAGACATATAGGCTATCTCCTCTTGTGTCTTTGGACACATATCCTTCGTTAGTTTAAAATGACTAGCCAAAGGTGTAGAAACTGGTTTTGCATTTTGCATTGCAAACCTTTCTAGTACCTTCTTGATGTAATCTTCTTAAGATAGCTTTATTGTCTTCTTCGTCCTATCCCTTGATATTTTCATACCAAGTATCCTCTTTGCAGCACCTAAATCTTTCATTGAAAAAGATTTGGACAGCTCCTCTTTTAGGTCTTTGATGTCCTGCATGTTAGCACTTGCAATCAACATGTCATCAACATACAACATTAGGATGATGAATTTCCCATCTCCCAAATTCTCTATGTAGACGCAGTGATCCGAGTTGCATCTTGTGAATCCATGATCCAACATCCATCGATCAAACTTCAAGTACCATTGTCTTGATGCTTGCTTTAAACCATACAAGCTCTTCTTTAATCTGCAAACCATTTTCTCCTTACCTTTTACTTCATACCCCTTTGGTTGAAGCATGTAGATTTCCTCCTCTAAGTCACCATGAGGGAATGCCGTATTTACATCCATTTGCTCGAGATTTAGATCATGAGCAGCCACAAGGCTTAAGACAAGCCTAATTAAGTTCATTTTTACAATAGGAGAAAATATTTCATTGAAGTCAATACCTTTCTTTTGAGAAAAACCTTTTACCACAAGCCTAATTTTGTACCTTTTCTTCCCACCTTCTTCTTCCTTTAGCTTGTACACCCATTTGTTTTGAAGTGCCCGCTTACCTTTAGGCAACTCAACCAACTCCCATGTTTGGTTGCGATGTAGTGAGTCCATCTCCACTTGCATGCTCTTCGTCCATTCTTCTTTGGATTCATGTTGCATAGCTTCTTCATATGATTCCGGCTCTCCAAAATCTGAGATCAAGAGATGGTTGAAGGAAGGAACAAACCTTTCTGGAGGTCTACTTGCTCTTGTAGATCTTCGGGGAATAGGTTGAGGCTCCTCATTTGGTTGACGTTGTTGCACATTGTCACCGTTTGCAGTCCTTGAGTCTTCACCGTCCTCAAGCTCCATGTACTCATCACTTGTTTCTTTTGTTTGTTTTCTTTCCAAGTAATCTTTGTACATATTTTGTTCGTTAAAAATTACATCCCTACTCCTTAAGATTTTACCATCTTCAGGATTCCATAGGCGATACCCAAAGTCTCCTTGTCCATAGCCAATGAAGAAACACTTTTTGGACTTTGCATCTAACTTTGATCTTAGGCTTCTATCTATATGCATGAAAGCCTCACACCCAAACACTTTGAGAAATGCATAATTCACCGGTTTACCTGTCCATGCCTCTTCTGGAACTCCCCCATCCAATGCCATTGAGGGTGACCGATTGATTAAGTACACAGACGTACTTACAGCTTTCGCCCAAAGCTCAAGCGGTAGGCCTGCATGTAGCCGCATGCTTCGTGCTCGTTCCATGATTGTCCTGTTCATCCTTTCCGAAATCCCATTTTGTTGAGGTGTCCTTGGGGTTGTCCTTTGCCTCCGAATGCCATTGCTAGCACAAAAGCTTTCAAAAGCTTGGCTGAAATATTCGCCTCCATTGTCGGATCTGAGGCATTTAACCTTGGTACCTGTTTCATTCTCCACAAAGGCTTTCCACCTTTGAAATATGGAAAATACATCGGATTTATTCTTCATGACATAAACCCATGTTTTTCTAGTCGCATCGTCTATGAATGTTACATAGTACAATGAGCCACCAAGTGATGGTGTACTTGCAGGACCCCAAACATCAGAATGAACCAACTCAAGTTTTTTATTTTTTCTTTCATTTCCTGATTTTTGAAATTTTACCCTCTTTTGTTTACCATAAACACAATCTTCACAGAACTCTAAGTCCACTTCTTTCAAACCTGGTAGAAGCTTCTTTGTTTGAAGGATTTGCATTCCTTTGGCACTCATATGCCCAAGTCAGTAGTGCCACACCGCACTGTCAACTTCTGTAGTTGCTGCACAAGCTGAAGGTTGCGTGCTAACAGTACACAAGTAAAGTGTACCGACTTTTTCACCCTTGGCAACCACCAAAGATCCCTTTGAGATCTTCCACCGTTTGTTTCCGAATGCAATGTTGTGACCTTCATCGTCCAATTGTCCTGTAGAGATCAAATTTTTGCGAAGAGAAGGAACATGCCTAACATCTTTAAGCTTCCATTCATTTCCGTTAGCAGTTTTGACAGAAACTGTACCTTTGCCGGCAATCTCACAAGCTTCATCATCTGCCAAGTATACATACCCAAAATTACCTTTGAGTCTTGGAAATGTTGCTTGTGTGGTGTCGCATGGAATGAAGCCCCGGAATCTACTATCCAGGAATTAGACACATTGTCTAATGAGAGAATTAGATCATCTTGCTCTACTTTACTTGCCACATTGGCCTCCGATGTTGGCTTGTTGTCTTGAGACTCTGTCTCCTTCTTCTTCTTGGACCAACAATCCTTCTTGACGTGGCCCTTCTTGCTGCAGTTCCAACATTCAAGAACTGATTTTGTGCGTGACTTGCTCCGCCTTGAGCGATCACGACCCTTTTGGTTTTTGAACCTCTCCTTAAGCCTTCCTCTTGTTTCCACTGATAGTGCAGCACTTGATGATTCTCTTGTGCTTCTCCTTCGCATTTCCTCACTTAGGAGAACACCCACAACATCATCAAACTTAAGAGTATTTGTGCCAGAGATAGAATTACTTACAACCATCACAAGGCTATCCCAACTATCCGGTAGAGATGATAGTATAAGGAGAGCTTGCACTTCTTCATCGAAATTGATTTTCACTGATCGAAGTTGACTTATGTTTGTGTTAAAGTCATTTAGGTGTTCTGCAACTGACCCATTCTCTGTCATCTTTAGATTGAACAAGCGCTTCATAAGAAATACTTTATTGGATACCGATGGTTTCTCGTAGAAGTGGTCAAGTGACTTCATCAAGTCCTCCGTGGTCTTCATCTCCGAAACATTGAAGGCCACCGTTGACGCCAAGCTTAACCGGATTGTTCCCAGTGCCTTTCGATCAAGGACAATCCATGCTTCATCTGCCATTGTTGCGGGCTTCTTCGCAAGACCGCCTAGTGGCAAATAGAGGTCCTTCTGGTAGAGATAGTCTTCAATCTGCATCTTCCAATGTTGGTAGTTTTTGCCATTGAACTTCTCAATCTTGAGCTTCCGTTCCTCCGCCATAACTCCCACTCAATTCAAGGAATCCTTTCCTTGAGATAATTTAGCTACGAGCATACCTTGCTCTGATACCAATTGTTAGGAAATAAGACGTAGCTAAATAGATAATTGAGTAGATTACTTAATGGAGAGAGACAGATTTATATACACGAGATTATAGAGTAGAGAGAGAGAGAGAGAGAGAGAGAGTACACACGATATACGTGGTTCACCCAATGTGGGCTACGTCCACGGGAAAGCAGCCACTCAATGGCTTTAGTACTTCAAAACAAGAAGTAGTTTACAAAGGGATTATACCCTTAATGGAGCTCTCGCCTTGCTTCACTCTCACCACCTCACACTCACCTTGTTGCATCAACTTCACACTATGAAATGTGTGTAGAAATGGCCTCCTTTTATAGGCCAAAAGGGCTGCCCTCTCTTATGAGAGACAGCCATGTGTAGACGCCCTTGTGCGAATAAGTCCAAATCGGACCCTCCAATCCGCCCATGTGTGGCCGCCCTTGAGAAGACAAGTCCGCTTTTGAATTCGGCCACCGGCCATCGGCCATTGACTTCCGACCACCAGCCACCGGCCATTGACTTCCGACCACTGGCCATCGGCCATTGACTACCAGCCACCGGCCAACCGACCGGTTGTTTTCCGACCACTTTCCGGCCGCCGTCCGGCCATAATATTCCGGTGAAAAAAAAAGTCTCGGGGGCGGAGGCCCCCAAGGCCTTTAAAGTTGCCCCTGATTCTTGTCCGTGAAAATTTTGGTTTCCGGTGAGTGATTTTCTTTCACGCACGATGGCTTCTCCTCATAATGGGGGCCTTACAAATGTGCGCTTTTACCACAGAAAATTACAAGGGTAAATCAGGCTCCATACTTAACATGATCAAGTGGTCGAGGGGTGATTAGAAGAATAAACCAAGGCTACAAAAAAAACCTAGTTATATGACAACCTCAATTGAGGAGATGTAACTCCATGGTGTAGCACTCAACCAAAGATGCAATAAATGTTAGTGCAGCAAACACTTCTTCTGAATGATGGTAGAGTAGTAGTCAACTACGCTCAACCAATGTATATTCCACAACCTACATGAAATCAGTACTCCATGGATGCAAATACGCTCATGTTCATAGCCAATCATCAGTATGGGTCAAAGAATATTCTTACAAGGCAAGAACAACCATCGGTTGAATCACAAGCTATGAAACAAGAAGGTTCATGCTATGAATGTGGAGGTAACCATTGGGCAGTAGGTTGTCCAAACAAGGGTCCAAAAATAGAATTATTTGTATTCTGTGAATGTTGTGGGAGAGACCATCTACGCCAAAACTGTGCTAAAAATCCAGACTACAAAGGGAAAGCAACAATGAATGTTGTAGGTGTGATGCCTTCTTCAAGTTGATCGGAGGTAGAACCCGTCATTCCTTTGAATATGATGACTCAAGCTCAAGCTCAAGAAGCTGCTAAAAATGCAATCTTTGAGGAGGAAGCCACATTTCCTATTCAAACAAAAATTGAGAACATATCGGTGAGAACGAGAAGAAAATCGTGGAAAGCCAAAAGGGACAAAATGAAAGCAAAAAGGCAACACGAGAAATTTGCTTTGGAAATTGAACTGGACCAAACCAAAGAACATCTTAGACAAGAGCAAGAAAGTAAGAAAAACACAAAGGGACCTAAAGAGTCAAAGACTAACTTAGGAGATTCAGTCTTGGTGGACAAAGTCTTTGAACCTTTAGATGTAATTTTGAAGGTCTATAAAGCTAGGCTAAAACCCAATCAAACCCAAGAGGAGAGATGGTTGACACATCCTCATCCAGGGTATAAAAAAGAGAGGTTGCAAATGTGCAAGGAGATCATCCAAGCGGCCCAAGCTCTTATGTGACCACATGTTCCAGATGCTCCAAAAAAGGAGGTGCTAATCCGCAAAAAAATACAGGAATTGGAAAGCCATGGTATTGTAAACAGAGACTTGGAAGAGCCGAAAGTTGAGACACCTTTAGATACAAGGGAAGTAGCCAATACCACAGATGGGGTGGGCTCACAACCAGTGATGCCTATTCCGGAGGTAGAAGAACCATTGCCACGATCATTACGGGAATCGATCAAAAACCAAAAAGATGGTAGTGCTACTTTACAATCAGCACCTATCCCTAAGATAAACATGGATCACAAATTTTTCCAAGGGGATATAAGATCTCTATATGGGGATGTTGGGTCTGTCGCATGTGAAGAGAGTAAACCACACTCTTTAAATACTTTGCCATCTTTCATAGGAGAAACAAAACCGGAGGTTAAAATGGTACCTTCTCAGTGGAAAGCCACACCAAAAATGATGGATACCAAGAGCTTGCATAAATTAATGTCTTCTCCTATACAATGCACACTTTATCTCTCAAAGCTACTAAAACTTAAACCACATCTATGGGGTCAAATGGGAAAAAACTGGAAAACATGGGGTTGAAAAATCCTTCACATGACCAACTTACAGACAAAAATATGGATGACACCTCGCCTAAGAAGCCACAGACAAAGCCAGTACCAATAAATAAGGTAGGTGACTACTGTGAAGGAGAAGAAGGAAACACCACCTTACCACTTGAGTACAAAGGAGTAAATACAATTGCTATATTACATAGTAGGGCAGGAATTGCCATTGCAGCCAAAGAAATATGGAAAAAATGGGGAAAAACCTACTCTTACAAAATCTTGAACGAAACTGCAATTAGCAGATGGATACGTGGAGAGACCGATAGGAATATAAGAAAAAAACATTGTATCCTCGTGTGACATAGAGTATGAGCACACCTTTGCCATAATGAATTTTGATAAGAGCAGAAAATTTGATATCATATTGGGCAGACCATTCATACGCCAGCTCAAAATGGTACAAGACTGGGGCTATGACTATATTTACTTGAGACACAAAGAGGTCACTACAAAAATTAGTGTGAAAGATTATAGTTATAGAGATGTAGAGAAAACCCCGGGTGAAGAATTACACTCCACAACTAAACAGGAAGATGAGATACCGGCCGAGCTGCAAGACAAAGCACATATTTGGATGACATACAGAGCTCTTGAGAGGGCAAGTTTGAAGAACAAGGATTGTATTCTCAATTGACCTGTGGAGGACACATGCTATATTCCAAAACCTTTTCCTGAAGAAATATTCAAACCATTTGGATGGTAGCAAATTCTTGCCACTCTTGATGTTTACGTAAATGAGGTGACCAACACTAAACTTTGCGATGAAGATGGCTATGATATGACTCCCTTATTTACGATAAAGGTGTTGAAGGAAGGTAATGAGGTTTGTGAGTGTGAAAGCAGAAAAGGTGAAACAGATAGATACCTGTTAGGAGTTTTTTGAAAGAAGTGATTGTGCATATGTACATACACATGCATGGTGCATTGAATAAAGGATTGCCCATTTTCCAGAGCCAGGTGGTTACATGGGGCCCACATGTGTACAGGTAGGACATCGTGTAAATAGTACATTGATTTTCATTATCACCAGTACCAGTGTTTTTTTTCTATAATAATTAGGAGTTGATAGAGCATAAAAATTCTCAAGGAAGCTATCAGCAGGCCGACGACATGAGGTAAGCAAGTGCGTCAAGTGACATCTAGTGGCGTCATGAGGTCGAATGGGGTCAATACTTGCATGTGGTAAGCGAGGACACAACGTAGGTGTTTTCTTGTGATCAATTATGAAAAAAGGTCATCATGAGGACTATTTGGGGGGCACTTCACATGCTTGCGGGATGCATTATTGGAAAAAGTTGAGTGCTAGGTGTGCGGATGGATGTAGAAGGGTAACAAAAACGCGTTGCGTGTCCATTTTTTGGCATGTTCGGGGTCCATTTGAGGTCAACAAAAAGGCCAAAGGTGCCCAAGGGATAAAGTGAAATGTGGACACTAAAAAACCTGAGAAAAAAACCAACAAAGTGTGGAGAGAAGAGAAGGAACAGCCGCAACTGAGTTTTTGTTGTTTTTGGAGCCTGTTTTGGCCATAAACTGCTCATCCGAGGTCGGATTTGAGCACTTTGATATTGTAGACCAGGGTTTTTGGCCATTCCAGACACAATGGCACTATCCATTTTTCCAAATCCCTGACTATTTTTTTGTTGTTTTGGCTGTGTAAGTTTCTTCTTTGAGCGAAGCCTCTGCTCCAATTTGTGATTGTATCTGGCATATTTTACCCATATTGTGTGAGCTATTTTCCCCATTGGTGTTGACCCAAGCTCAATTATATCTAAACATCAATAATCTTCCTCTTTTGAGCTGAGTTTTTGTGTGTGTATGTGTGTCTCTGTGTTGAGTGGGAAAATGGATAGTCTCTCTCCTCTCACTCCATCGGTGTGTTCCCTGTCTCGGCCAGGTGGGTTGTGTAAGCCGAGTGGTGCCCCATAGTGTGTGTGTGTGTGTGTGTGTGTGTGTGTGTGTGTGGGGTGATTATAGAGGTGTTGTGTGTGTTTCCATCCTGCTCACATTCTTTTGGCACCCCCACGGAGGATCTTATTTGAGTAACCTTCAGCTTCGAGATTCGGGACTCGGGATTACAGGTTCCACATTATAGGTTTCAGGTTACAAGTTACAAGTGATCCACACAGGTACAGGTAGCTGGAGTAGAGTGTTATACTGGCAAGTGGAAGTCACTTGTAGTTGCCGTGGGTATGCATCATTTAGTGCCTGTTTGAGCGCATTGTCTTGTATTGTACGTTACTTGTGGATACTACCATTGTATGCCTTTGTGGAGCCATACTTGGTTTTATTTGGTAGTCCCAATCATTTTGGAGACTTGGTCTTGAAGATAGTCATTTTTGAGACTTGACTATACAAGATTTGCATAAGCCTTCGTGAGAGGGTCGTCGTGAGGTTTTATTGAGTTGGGGGATTCTCAAATGTGAGATCCTTTCGGTGATACAGATGGCTGGAGCACCCTTTTTATCAACTTGCCATAGGTTGTGTACTAGTGATTCCTACTTGATGCTCGGGTTCTATTGCTGGTAGGTTATGCATACATATACTGTCTATATTTTGGGTTCTTATTGCTCTACTTCTGGGGAAACTCTACCAAAAATTTTCCAAGTCTTTTGAGCCATTTATGCTGTTATGCTGCTGAAATTCTAGCAAAATCAGAAGATAAGTCAGGTGTGCCTTCTTGGGAGCTACATGGTTGGCTTTAATGGATGATCAAAACGGACCTCAATTCACTCCATTTCATGTAGCACAAAGAATCTAGATAAATGTTCATGTGTCCAGGAAGATTTTTTTCCAGCAGCACATAGTCTTTATGTTCGGGCCAAGAATATTAAGAGAGATACTGGAATCCCCTTTGCCTATTGTAATTCTGATGATTAACTATGAAAATTCATTTGATGTGCATGTGTTTTTGCTTATCTAAAGATAAGCTCCAATTAAGTTTTTGGAGATTGAGTCAGTAAAACGTTTTGGGTTCTTGCACCTGTGTTAGAAGGGGTTCTCAAAGCATCAAAACTTGGGTAGCCATGGCTTTCTCTCATCCCGAATTTCATGGAAGAAGTGGAAGACTTTTTGGAAAAGATGGAGGTTGCCTGCATTAGCAACCAGATTCATGATCCAACGCAAATGTTACGTGTTCTCCAGATTTTTTTGAAGAGTGATGCACGAATTTGGTCCAAAGCATTTGAAGAGGAGTTGCGTGCGGCTGATCCACCTGTGAGATTAAGTTGGGACAATCTACAACATGGATTGGAAGTGGAGTTTGTGAAGATAGAAGATCCTGACAAAGTGTGGCAAGAAGTACAAGGTTTGGTGCAAAGGGAAGGTGAGCCAGTAGATACATACATATATAAGTTTTCAATGGCATGGAGAGGATGTGCAAGGACTTAGCACCACAGGTACCCCCACCTGACATGATGAAGAAGGACAGGTTCTTGGCTGGTCTTTGGAAGAATATACATTGGAAAGTGGAGCTAAAGAATCCTAGTACATATGAAGATGCACTAAATGTAGCGAGGAACAAAGAGTGGAAGCTGAGAAGAATGAGTCATCTAGGAGTAGAGTCTTTTCCCAGGATGTCTGAGTTTCAACCTATGGATTCTTTGCAAGGTCGCATGCCAGGGGTTCATCATGAACTAGGTGTTTCTGTTACTCCTCAGGTTATGACAGTAGTGGTCACTACAACAGTGCAAGATGATGGGCTAAGGCAAGACATGAAGCAAGTGGTAGATTTAATGAATAATCTCAGCCTAAACATGCTAGGTAATGTGGGAAATAATTGAGGTCAGAGGAGGTTTGCAAATCAACCAGGAGATGAAGAAATACCCAGGAATGGTGTTGGACAAAGCAATGGTAGAGTCTGGAGGCAGACGCCCACGTGTTATAATTGCGGAGAGTTGGGATACATCAGCCCGCAATGTGATAAGCCACCAAGGATGGGGAGGGACATGTATCCATTGCCAAGACAAGTGCTAAAAAGGTCAAATAATTATGGCATTGAAATTAAGGGAAGAGAAGGGACCAATGAATTAACCCGAGAGGAAAAGGAAAAGACAAATGTCATAAAATCTAATATCTAACTAACCCAAATGATTTTCTCATATTAAATTGATCACTTAATGTGGGAGAATAAACGGGAACAAGTGTTAAGATATAGGTATGTGCTTTTAGATCTATCTCAACACGGGGCCAATGTAAAGGGGCCCAAAAGGGAGATGGTCTATCAAAGAGCAAGGCTAACCAATGGAGCATAAGACCTTAGGGTTAGCTTCATTGAAGACCTCCAATAAATGTGTGTAAAAGTCCTTTTGACCTTAAGTAAGCTAGGGCTGAGCTTGAGGTGGGAACCCGGCCCAAGCTCGAGGTGCTTGTCCTGCTTGAGGTGCTTGTCATGCTTGAGGTGTTTTTCATGCTTGAGGTGCTTGATTAAGATGCTTGAGGTGCTTGACTGGCTCCATGCTTGAGGTGCTTGACTTGCTGCATGATTAAAGTACTTGAGGTGCCTTGAGAAGCTTGCCTGAGATGCTTGTGGGAACCCCCCCTAGTTCAAGTGCTTTGTCATGCTTGGTGAGTAAGGTGCTTGATCACCTAAAAGTCAAAAGCATTCCTACAAGAGGGGGGGCGAGCCCTTTTCCTAGGGCCTAGAGAGAGAACACCCACTGACACACACAAGGGAAGCCCATCTTGAAGAGGCAGCAAGGACACATGTCAGGCCCCTACCCATGTTACCTTCATGTGTTGCTTGAAGCCTATTGGCTAGGCTTCAAAGGGGTCCAATGATAACTTACATGAATTATCTAATTGTTTTAGCATTTATCAAGTCCTCTCTCTCAAAGGGGAAAGGGGGACACTTGTCCCAAGGCTACCCATGTTGCTTGTAATGGCTCTTGCTTGTGATTGGCTAGGCCTGGAGGGGTCCAATGAGCTTCAGGCATGAGCTACAAGGGGGGGTCGACCCAAGCAAGCTAGGGGGGTGCCTAGGGGGTATACTCACCCACACACACTCACAAGCACTCTCATTGTGTGATATGCAAAGTGCAAGAGCTCCCTCTCCAAGCAAGTAGAGGTTGAGAGCCTACACCAACACTCTTGGCTATGGAGTGCAAATCCAACCAAGAGCCATGCTTCAATGCTTAAGCTTGCCATCTCCTTCTTCTTCATTACTATGCTATTATGTATGCTAGCAACAAGAGTATGATAAGTGAGGAACTAATTCTTTCTCCTACGAAATGTTTCTTCTTCCTCTTCCCTACCCTCATTCCCTGCTAGCTCTCTCCACCTTCGAAGGTGTTTGAGGTCTTGGGACTGAGGCTTGGGATAGTTAAAGCTTTCTTCAAGTTTATGTTATGTTTGTGGTGCATGAAGCCTTCCATCTTCATGGCATCACCTAGGTCACAAGGAACACAAAGACTGTATTGTAACAAGTCTCTCTTTATGGGAGAAATCATAATACAAATGCCTATTGGAGGGGGGACCGGCTCCACATAAATCCGGTCCTCAATTGTTGTCATGTTCTCTAAACTCTCTCTCTTGCAAAAGTATTGTCTATGCCAAGTTAACTAATTGCTATGATTATGTTGCTATCTTCAATTATGTATACCCGCTATGCTCACAAAATCATTTCTTGAAAGTACTCTCATTAAATTCCGCTATTCTCAAATTGAATAGGCAAATTCCATTACACAAAAGTGATAAGTGTGGTCACCTTGGAGAAGGTAGCAAAGCTAGAGGATACATTAGTGATGCCTATTGGGAAGAGGACCACACATGATAAGGAAGGAAGAAGTGGACCAGGTCCTAGTAAGAAGAAGGGAAAGAGCCATGAAGATGAGGATGTCAAGGCTAAGAGGAAAAGAAGGGCTCGTTGCAAGTTTCATGTTTTAGATTTTGCACTAGGGGATGGGCAATTAAGCTATGACTTGAAGTAGGATTTTACAAGCGAAAGAAGATGTTACTTTTGGGCAGCTTATAGAGATGGTGCCTAAGCTAAAGCGACAGTGGAAGATGATGATTAACCCAATGGAGAAAGAACCAGAGAGAGGTTCAGTGAAGGTGTTGGTGATGGATGAGCTACCAGACATTTTTCCAATACATGTGTGGCACAAAAGAAAAAATCTAGGATAATGGTATGTTGATGGCGGAGCCCAAATATGTGTCATAACACACTCATGCATTGAGAAGATGGGTCTTACCGTGACTGGGGTGCCAGGCTTTCGGATCAGATTGGCAACCCATTAGAAAGTAAAATGTTTGGGTGTTGTAAAGAGCTTAGAAATGGAGGCGTATGATGCAAAGGTGGTGGTTGATTTTCATGTGATGCCAGCGGGGTTGGGAGCATATCCTATTATACTGGGTAGACTGTGGTTACGTGCAGTGGGAGTTGTTCAAGATTGGCAAGGTGGTACGATTAGACTCTATGGAAAGACAGGTTCCAAGAAGCTATATAATATGGACACAAGGAAACAATTGGAGGAACTTTCTGAAGATGAGGATGAGTCTAGTGATGAAGAATATTCCACAGTGTCTGATGAGGACAGTGATAGTACTACCAGCAATGATGAGGATGTCGATGTTGCATTTCTTCTGATGGACAAAGAAATCCATGGGTCTGGTTTAGTTGCATTTGCAAATGAGATTGAAGATGAAAGTGAAGGGCCTTATGAAGTGATTGAAGGGCTGATGCAAACCAAGGTTGAATTGTCAAAGAGGCAAGATTGATGACACAAATGATCAGTGGAGACCTCTGAGCTATGGAGAAGGAGATATATTTGCACATGCTGGCTAGCTTTCTTGATTTTTTCATTACTTCATATGAAGAGATTAGAGGGTTCAAAGGAGAAGAGATGCATATAGAGTTGAAAGAAGGTGCTAAGCCAGTGCGACAAAGGCTAAGAAGGATGGGTCAAGAGCAAATGGAAGCCTTGCGGGAAGAGGTGGACAAGTTATTGAAGGCAGGGTTCATAGTCCTAGTGTAAACCATAGAATGGGTGAGTCCAGTAGTAGTCAGCCAAAAGAAGGATGAAAGGTGGAGGATTTGTGTAGATTTTAAACCCTTAAATGAAAACACTAAGAAGAATCCATATCCTCTTCCATTCATTGATCAGATCTTGGATTCAATGGTGGCAGGTTATGAGAGGTACAGTGTGAGTGATGGTTTTTCAGGCTATTTTCAATTGAAGATTGCTCTTAAAAACCGAACAAAGACAACTTTCATTACGCCACGGGGTTGTTATCGCTACACGGTATTGCCATTTGGGTTGTCAAATGGACCATCTTTCTATCAAGAGAGAGAAAATTGGGTATTGGCACCATTCAATGGTACTTGTGTTAAAGATTTTATGGATGACTTCCGTGTCTACAGCAGTAGGGTTGAACATCATGAGAAGCTGCAGATGGTATTCAGATCTTGGATTCAGTGGTGGCAGGTTATGAGATGTACAATGTGAGTGATGGTTTTTCAGGCTATTTTCAATTGAAGATTGCTCTTAAAAACCGAACAAAGACAACTTTCATTACGCCACGGGGTTGTTATCGCTACACGGTATTGCCATTTGGGTTGTCAAATGGACCATCTTTCTATCAAGAGAGAGAAAATTGGGTATTGGCACCATTAAATGGTACTTGTGTTAAAGATTTTATGGATGACTTCTGTGTCTACAGCAGTAGGGTTGAACATCATGAGAAGCCGCAGATGGTATTTGCTCAATATGATGAATGTGGAGGACAACTAAATCCGAAGAAATGTCATCTAGCACAGCCAAGGGTGAAGTTATTGGGCCATATGGTGTCAGAAAATGGCATTGAGGCTGATCTGGACAAGTTTAAGTCTATTATTCTTCTTCCATCACCTACGAGTGGTACGAAGCAATTGGAAACCTTTAGACACAAAGTGAAGTACATGGTGCTGTTTATTCCATTGTCTTCACAGCTCCTTTATCCATTACAACAAGTGGCAAAGCATGATCCATTGCAATGGGATGACAAGTGTGAAGACATGTATCAAGAGGTGAAAGAGATGTTAGGGGGGTTGTCAGCATGCAGGCTCCTGATTGGGAGCAAGTGTTTTATGTAAATCTATCAGTAGGGGATGATGCCATTGGAGCCATGGTATTGCAAAAGGGTAAGGGCAGCCATTATATGAGGCTAGTGTATTGTGCAAGCCGAGTGAAGCTGGTAGCAGAGAGAAAATTCTCAGAAGTAGAGCTAGTGATGGCCAGTGTAATATTTGCTTGTCAACGATTTCTTCATTACTTGCTACCATTACCTTTTGTTTTCTTAACGAGTTACTTCTTTTTGTCACAGTTAATTAATGGCACTAACATGTCAAATGTGGTCAAGAAATGGGTAATTGAGCTGCAAGAGTTTGAGTTCTCTTTTTTAGTGGAAGACGGTACAAGAGCTACCCTAGCTGATTTGTTGACTTACAAGGAGAATTCCCTCCTTGTTAAGAAAGAGGTGGTGAGAAGGGTAGTTGAAGAAGTGCCACAGATCATCAATGCACATGTGTTGTTCTTTGATGGCTCATACAGAAACAGCCATGATGAGGCTTCAGGGGGTATAGCACTCTATGATCCAAAGGGGAAGCTAGTATGCAAGAGAGGGTTCAAATTGGATGCGCATAGTAATAATGAGGCTGAATATGCTACATTGGAAGCCAGATTACACATTTGTTTGAAGCATGGGATTAGAAGGTTGAGCATAAAAGGTGATGACTTGTTAGTCGTGAAGCAAGTGTTGGGTGTGTGGAAGAGCTCATTGAAGGAAATGTGTTTCAGAATAAAAGGCGTGTTAAAAAAGTTTGAAGCATGGAGAATCAGACGCATTGAACATGCTCTAAATGGAGAGGCACATGAAGCAGCTCAAAGCATGATTGGGGAGCTATTTGTGTTGAGGACCAATTTACCTCTTTATCATGGCCGGAAAATTTTGGCTCAAGAAGAGGAGTTTTTGCTAACAAGAATCATTCCGAAGGACATTCAGAAGTCTAAGAAGTATGGTTTTGTGCGTAGAGCATCCAAGTACAAATTGATTGGTGACGTCTTATACATGAAAGGGGTTGATCTTGTGTTGAGACATGTACCTTGGCGGGAGGAGCTTTATAAAGTGTTGGAAGAGAATCATGAAGGCACATGTGGCGGACATTTTGCTATAGAGATCACCTTGCATAAGATCTTGCAAGAGGGGTATGTAAGGCCTAGTTTGCACAAGTATTTTTACCACTGGTGTAGGTCTTGCAATAGGTGTCAAGCATTTGGGAAGAGAGTGTTGAAGCCAGAACTACAAAAAACCATTATGGCATTTGATGTGTTTGAAAAGTGGGAAATTGATGCAATAAGCCCATTACCTATCACAAACATGGGGCAAAAGCTATATTTTGACTACAGTGGACTCTCTCTCTAGATTGGCAGAGGCTATAGCGATAAAACAAATCACTGTCGAGGATGTGGAAAAATTTGTGTACGATGAAATATGTTGCAAGTTTGGGGTGCCACTAGAGCTACTTTTGGACAAGGGGCCAGCATTTAGAGCTAAACTATTGGACTTTTATGCACAAAGATGAAGTTTAGGCACCGGCATACCACTCCTTATTATCCACAATGTAATGGCTTAAATGAAAGACTCACTGGTGAGTAGGTACAAATTCTTTCGAAAGTGTCAGAGCACCAAGGAAAGAATTGGGATTTGGAATTTCCTAGTGCATTATGGGCTTACCGTACTTCGGTAAAGACAGGTACATGGTTTACTCCATTTCATTTGGTATATGGAAAGAAAGCACTATTGCCTGTGGAAGTAAAGTTGCCTGCAGTCAAGATGTTAGAAATGTCGCTTGGGCAGTCCAGTGATGCATTCAAAGAGAGGCTCTTACAATTACAAGAGGTTCAACTGGATAGGATGAGCGCATTGGAACATTATGGGCAGATGCAAGATAAGGCTTTAGAAAAGATAAATGAAAAGGTCAAAAGTATGGGTATCAAGAAACATGACTTGGTTTTGCGTTACAACAATAAGTTGGACAAGACATTGCAAAAGAAGTTTTAAATTAATGGGAAGGCCCTTTCAAGGTAGTGGAGTGTTTTGAAAGGTAGTGGAGTGTTTTCCGAATGGTACATATCAGCTGGCTAACCTAGATGGGATTCTACATAAGTCAAGGGTAAATGGATTGCATCTTAAATAATATCATGCTAGATTAATGATGGTGGAGCAAGATGAGCTGTTTGTAGAACAAGTAATGTATGTGAGGGATGAGGAGACATGTGACACGACGAGTCTCATATCTCTTTTTGTTGTTGCTGATCATGAATGATCTAAAAGGCTAGGGGATGGGCAAATTATGTTAGGAGTTTTTTGGAATAAGTGATTGCACATATGTACATACACATGCATGGTGCATCGAATAAAGGATTGCCCATTTTCCAGAGCCAGGTGGTTACGTGGGGCACAGGTAGGACAATGTGTACATAGTACATCGATTTCATTATCACCAGTACCAATTTATTTTTCCTATAATAATGAGGAGTTGATAGAGCATAAAAATTCTCAAGGAAGTTATCAGCGGGCTCACGACATGAGGTAAGCAGGTGCATCAAGTGACATCTAGTGGCATCATGAGGTCGAATGGGGTCAATACTTGCACGTGGTAAGCGAGGACACAACGTGGGTGTTTTCTTGTGATAAATTATGCAAAAGGGTCATCATGAGGACTATATTTGGGGGCCACTTCACATGATTGAAGGATGCATTATTGGAAAAAGTTGAGTGCCAGGTGTGCGGATGGATGTAGAAGGGTAACAAAAACGCGTTGCGTGACCATTTTTTGGCATGTTGGGGTTCGTTTGAGGTCAATCAAAAGGCCAAAGGTGCCCAAGGGATAACGTGAAATGTGGACACTAAAAAACCAGAGGAAAAAACTATCAAAGTGTGGAGAGAAGAGGAGGACCAATTGCAATTGAGTTTTTGCTGTTTTTGGAGCCTGTTTAGGCCATAAACTACTCAGCTGAGGTCGGATTTGAGCTCTTTGATATTGTAGACTAGGGTTTTGGCCGTTCCGGACGCAATGGTGCTGTCCATTTTGCCAAATTCCTTGCTACTTTTTTGCTATTTTGGCTGTGTAAGTTTCTCCTTTGAGCGAAAGCTCTGCTCCAATTTGTGATTGTATCTGGCAGATTTCACCCATATTGTGTGCGCAATTTGCCCCATTGGTGTTGGCCCAAATTCAATTGTATCTAAACATCAGTAATCTTCCTCTTTTGAGCTGAGTTTATGTGTGTGTGTGTGTGTGTGTGTGTTGAGTGGGCAAACGGATAGTCTCTCTCCTCTCACTCCATCGGTGTGTTCCCTATCTCGGCCACGTGAGTTGTGTAAGCCGAGTGGTACCCCATTATGTGTGTGTGTGTGTGTATGTATTATCCCATGTGTGTGTCGAGTGATTATAGAGGCATTGTGTGTGTTTCCATCCCGCTCACAACGTCATGGGGCATGATACCAAAATGCACATGAGGAAAGCAGAGCAACAATGAGAATATGTCATCATTGACATACTTGAAGAATCAATAAAATCTGTTTCAAAGAAGTCGATGCCAGAAAGAGTGCAAATGAAAGCAGATGAAAAAGCAAAGCTTTCAAGTTCAACGTCAAATGTTCAACAAACGCAAGATCAAAAGAAGAATAGGGACAAGGAAGAAGATCGATTGTCTCCTATGATGATCAAATTCAACATATGCAAAGAAACGTGACTCAAAATCACATGTCCAGCTATGATAGATCCATAAGCAACAAAGAATCTAATGTCTTATGATACGTGGATAATGATGGCAAAGCCACTAATCACCAAGCTAGAGGAGATAGTGTACACAAGTTCTAAACGACGATTCCTAGCTTTGGCATGGCAGAAGCCGTACTCAAATTGAGTACTGGGGAATATAAAGATACTTTCCACAAAATTGACTCCCATCATATCAAAGAGAGACTGATCCTGACAGAAAGTTGGAGGAACATCTTCTTTCAACCACAAGGAAAATATTCAATAACAACATCATCAAAAGCCCCAGAAGCACCTCAAGTCAATGCAAAAAGGAGCAACCAAGCATAGCAAAAAAAGGTAAAGCAAAGATAAACACTGAAGTATATCAAACTCGCAAGGCGACTTTACCTTCAACGAGCCTCCATCAAAATTCCCGTGAAGCCTCTACATCAAGAGCCACACCATCAACAATGCTATGGAAACCGAAGCAAAAAGTCTATCAACCAAAGTCTCCATCACAAAAAAGCATTCAGAAGAAGCCGACGAGAATCAACCAAGTGTTAGTATCCAAAGAGAACATCAAAGTCAAAGACCCAATTTGGATACATGAAACACAAGTTCAACATCAACAACAAAAGGTGACATGGTAGGTAGCATCAAATGAGTCAATCATTACTCAAGGCTACTTCCAAGTAAACACTAATCTTTGGGCCAAAAAGCCTAAAGTAATAGCCTAGACCTACCCACCTCAACTAGTAAGTTCTACAAAGAACAAGATGCACTATCAACACACAAGTCAATCAGTAGAACAAACTACCACAAAAGGCAAAAGCAAACATCAGAGCAACAAACAATGCGATAAGTTTGAGAACCAAAGTGAGACCTCGACAAAGCTACCCAACACAAACAGGTGAAGCAGCGGATGATTCCAGTGAAGCTACTCAAAGCACTATAATTTTATGAAGGTAACACTCAAATATGGTTACCAAAAATTGTAGCTCAATCTGGGACAGCCAAGAGAAATGATGCAGCACAAGCTTCTACCCCAAAGCAAGCAAAGACAGTCAACATCCAATAGAAGCCAATTTCAACCAAGGCTACTGCAATCTCCAGATGGATACCTCGTCTTCAATTGCAAAAAAAAAGGCTTTTATAATGGAAATCATCAGGTCTAGATACCGAAACCTAGTGTCCATCAAATTACAAAAGAAGGTAAAATGCCAAAGACGGGTCACACAAGGACCAAAAACAAAATGGGTTCCGAAATTTCTCTTAGAAACTCAAACACAAAGAACCCACACACGTATTCAATCACTTAGAATGGGGATTAAAGCAAAAACTACATCAGTCCCTACCAGAGCTGAAAAACTTGTTTCACAAAACAATGTAAACATATGACAAGCAAGTCAACAAGAGCCAAAATTTTCCAACCTACTTGACAAAATGGTGGCATCCAAAGACCAACACAATGGAAGAGGCCTAAATTTCCTGAACTTATGGAATTGGGCTTCTGGCCTTGAACAGGTAAGTCCAAGTAGCCATTAAACATACATGGCATAAAAGTCAGAGTCAAGCAGCTAAGCCACTAAATAAGTGAGGCGTTAGTCCCAAACCTTCATGTAATATTCTCTGTGGTCTAAGCATCTTAGCTATTTTAAGTACTGCTCAAGTTGGAAGAGTTGAGCATAATTACGTCGTGTCTCTCATGTTGGTATATGTGAGCATAAGAGTCAAAGTCATTGTAGTATAGTGGTAAGTGAAGGAGAAAGTCCAAAAGACACTCACGCACTTACCACAGTGAGGTATGAGTGGAGAAGCTTCTACATCAAAAACCCTTCTTGAAAACGTAGAAGCTATTGAGACATCCTTTGATGTCACATGTGCTACATTTGTTCCTTGAAGCACCCATCAAATCCATCTCTTACACTACATGCTTTTGTTTGACAAATTCCTTGTAGGCATATAGAGTGTCCCATTATTGGCACTTGCATTAGACACTCTTCCTTTGTTTCTCCCAAGCACTCACCTTGCATGACAGGTACTTCAACTCCAAATGTATACCAAAGGCACTTTTTTTCCATCGGGTTTTTTCCCCTTGGTCATCCAAGTTTTAGACCTTAATCTAGAAACCCTCATCAACGACTTCTTGTATATATTCCTTCTATCCAAATCAATCCTCAACAAATTGGAGCAAAAACTACAGGTCTCCATAATCTTATCAAGCGAATCTTTTATCTCCTCCAAGGTCGACAACAAAGCTTCATCAAACAATGGCAAGTTAAATAATGGCCTACAACGACAAGCAATGAAAAATTCATCAAGCGAGCTATCCACAACAACCATACGTAGCTCACACAATGCTTTTTCATCATTGGCTACCTATTGTGGAAAACTCAAATTGTAGTGGACCTTGAAAGAAAATCCATCATAAAGTCCACGCCACAAAGAGGATCAGTTCTACATGCTCAGACACAACAACATCCATCTTTACGGTGGCTAAGATTGGCAACAAAGAGGCGAATGCACAACAAGAAGAAAAGTTGCCTCAAAAATCAAAGATCAGATCACGTATCAACAACATGGTAGATATGAATCACTCAAGGAAGGGGGGAGCGTCATCAATGACAAAGCACTTCCCAAGCTGAAGTCCAACCTTGTAGACAAAGCTAAAGACAACCCTATGACAAGACTGCACAAGGTCGTGTCAAGGGACGACACGAATTAGGAAGGGGGGAATGTTAAGAGACAGATCGAACAGGTGACCACCTGGTCGAACACGTAGCCGGACACCACATTTGTAGTCAGTTATTTTGCTGAGCTAGTGTAGTGATACTCTGGGTAAATCTTGATTCTAGAGAAGTAGGTCAATTCCCTATGTTGTAATGCTATCATAATATTTGTAAATGTCCATGTGAACTAGCCACCACTGGCCATTTAGAAAGCCCTACGTATAAAGGTCAATAACTTTCATGCGAAAGGGGGCTTATTTTGAGAGGAAGAAAAGAGCTATGTTGTACGTATGCTCAAGCTACGAAGCTTCTCCAACTTGTAATTGACTTTTCTAACGATTAGGTAATTAGTTTTTGACTTCAAAACTTGCATTGTGTTCCTCTCTCTTTGCTCTTTCATTTAAGTGTAAGCATTGTCAAATTTTTTGTGGTTCGCGACTACGTATTAGTGAGACTAATAATCAAATTTGAGTGCTTAAATCATTATTTTTAGTCATTTTGACCATAGGAGAGTGTTCTTAGACCATAGGCCGACCTTTTTGGATTGATTTGTTGCAGTTTTCAGGACCTTTCTCATGATGGATGGTGATTTTGGTACCTTGTTGGATTGCGACCAGGATTGCAACCAAACTTGGTAGGATAATGCCCCTAGGTGTCCTAGACCTCCTCCCAAATTTTTTTTCCATTTCAAGTTCATTCGAGTGTAGAAATGGTGTGATGATCTAGAGTTGTGAGAAAGAACATAGGCAAATTTCCTTGATCATTGAGTGATTGGTTTTCTTGTCAAGTTGTGTTAGCTTGTTAAGGTTCACTTCTTGAGATTGAAAATCTTAAAGAGTCTCTGTGCCCCATCCGAGTCACTTCCCTGAGTATTGACATTATGTTAGTACCAAAAAGCTATGTTGCAGACGTCCGCTGTGGGTGACCCGCTAACAAGAGACTTGGTACAATACAATCTTTGTGTTCCTTGTTACCTAGGTGATGCAATGAAGATGGAAAGCTTCATGCATCACGAGCATAACATAAACTCTGTTACTCCGGTCTCAGTCCCAAGGCCTCAAGCACCTTCAAAGGTGAAGAGAGCTAGTGGGGAATGAGGGTAGGGAAGAGGAAGAAGAAGCATTCACTAGGGGAAAGAAAAAGTTCCTCACTTATCATCACTCTTCTTGCTCAGCATAGCATAATAGCATAGTAATAAAGATGAAGAAGATGGCAAGCTTAAGCATTGAATCATGGCTCTTGGTTGGATTTGCATTCCATAGCCAAGAGTGTTGGAGTAGGCTCTCAACTTCTCAACAAGCTTGGAGAAGGAGATGGAGCTCTTGCATTGTGCACTTCACACAATGTGTGTGTGTGTGTGCGTGTGGGAGAGTATAAGGATGCCCAAATCAGCCCCCCCTCTCATGCTTGGTCCACCTCTCTCTCTCTCTCTCTCGTGTATTATTTAATTATATCATTTGGACAAGTGTCCTCTTTTTCCTCTTTGAGAGAAAGAGGTTAATTATTCATTTAAATGCATCTAAATTCTCATTGGCAGTCTTTTAATTCTCTTGAGAGATCATTTTTCATTTTTCATCTAAATTCTCATTGGGAGTCTTTTAATTCTCTTAATTCTCATTTTTCATTTAAGCATGACAGTCTTTTAAGTCTCTTGAGAGATCATGTTTGAATTGAACACTTCAAGCTTGGGCAAGGTTCCCACAAACACCTTAAGCACCTTAATCAGCAAGCACGAAAAGCACCTCAAGCTTGGGTAGGGTTCCCACCTCAAGGTCAATCCCAGCTTGCTTAAGGTCCTAGGTCTAAGGAATTTTGAACACTAACCTTTGGAGGTCTTTACTGAAGCTAACCCTAAAGTCTTTAAGCTCCATTAGGTAGAATTTCTCTTTGAAATACCATCTCTCATTTGGACCCTTTTACCTTGGCCTCATGTTGAGATAGATCCATAAGCACATGTCTATATCATAACCCTTGTTCTTGTTTATTCTCCCACATTAAATGATCAGTTTCATATGAGAAAATCATTCAGGTTGGTTAGATATTAGATTTTATGACATTACCTCTCCCTTGAAACCATAGTCATCCTCAACTATGAGGTAGAAGGGATAAAGTCTTAGTCATTAGTCTATGTTTCTTAGTGGGTAGAGTATCCCTTTTTACCCTACGACATCATTCCAGTATGGATGATTAGTCCATTTGGTTCTTGGGAGACTTAGCTTCCGCAAGCATGTGTGCTCTTTAGTCCATATCATACTCCCAAAGTAGAGTGACAAAATCTACTTGGTGTTTGAGTGACGTCATCACCACAGACATGATTCTAAGCATGCATACTATTTAAATTTGTGCACAAAAGAGGATTAGTCTTATAAGACAAAAACATTGTTCGTTTAGAAAGCATTTACATTTTCTTACTCCAGTGTAGCATTGTAAGCATTGACAAGGTTCATACTATCCTTAAGTTGTGTTCCTTGCATCCATCTAGCATCTTCAAAAGGATAGTTTTTAAATTTGATAAGATACCGTCAGATAATCTTACCATGTCTTAGTACCTTGTCTTCATGTCGAAGAATCGATTTGCGTTGCAACACCTCTTCTTGATCTTCGATCTCTGGCAGGTCCTCAATTATTGGTTCTTTTGGTGGCTCGCCTTTGTAAGGCTTGAGTAGGCTCACATGAAAAGCATTGTGAATGAGCCAATGGTTGGGCAACTTGAATTGATAGGCCATCTCGTTGATTGGTTTTAAGATTTGGAAAGCACCATTATTTTGCTAACTTAGCATAATACTTTTGGTGGCCCGTAGGATTTTTTCCCGTAGTTTGCCTCAATCAAGCCTTGGGAAACTTAAGTAAGACCCAATCATTTTCTTTGAACGTTAAGGCCCTTCTGTGCTTGTCAGCATTAGCTATTTGCCTTTGTTGAGAGATGGATATAGCCTCCTGAATCTTTTGAAAAGATTCTTATAAGTCATGGCTGTACTCCTCAGTAGCAAAGATCTTACCATGTACTTTAAGTGGCAAGGGACTTTTATGTCTTCTCTCTATGATCTCAAAAGGTGCCTTGCTTGTAGTAGTATGGACAGTATTATTGTACGCATACTCCACAAGGGGTGTTAGCGGGTACGCCGCGACGGACGATGGAGCACAGCGAGAACACAGACCAACAAACTGTCAATCTGAGGACGTAGCTGACCCAACTAGGGCATGGAGGAAATCTCTGGGTTGTCAACCATGAGCTAAACAGTAAAAACACTCTACAGTCACTAATCCTACCACAACACTACCATAAAGCAAAGAAACAGACAACGTATCCTAGGAAACACTACAAGCTCAAAACAGTCTCAAATCATATCAGAATGACTCGAAATCGGAGGGCAAGACTCACAAGGATATATCCTATATGGCCAAACACCTAAACCTTGAAAACCATAACTGTAAGACCTCTAATCGCTGTTGCGATAGACTCAAAATAGAAATTTCCAAAGTGTCCGGAATTGATCTACAAAGACATCAACACGAAGAGCTTCTCGCCCTGATTCTAATGACTACTTGATCATTTAGAACGGATGTCGTTTGAGATACTTACGACCAAATATAGCTCGTAGCAAGCGGGCTCGCGATGAGGTCCTCGGCTTGCATTGCTTGCGTCGACGCGGAGAGCTCCTCGACGCTAACCCGCTCCTACTCTCATATCTGCAATGTGATTAGTGTGCGCGACGGTGTGTGTGTGTGAAGCTCACTACTGTGTGCTGCATAACCCACGATTGTATATTATTTGAGATAACGTAATGTGTTTTTTACAAAGCCTTAGGTTTCAGCTTATATACAAAGCCTTCAAACCTAATGTCCAGCCAAATGACCTGAATTGTCCCTAGGCTTCTACAGAGCTTAATTACAAGAAACTGAGTTGGCTTTACTCATTATACAAGCATCTGCGGCCAAAATACAAGTGCTGACTTAAAATATGAGGTTCTCGTAAACATTACAAAAGTGGCCGTAATGGCTCAAAATAATAATAACGGGATATTCGATGACGTCCATGAACTCGTATCTTCATGTTGCAGCATCCATCTTCATCTTCATTACTTCATCACCATCTTCATGTGGAATCTTTACATAATCTTTGAGGAATCTTAATGGTATCTTTATGGAAACGTTGTTTAAAGGGCGTCATTTCAACACTCTCCCCCTCCGAATTCTTGTCGTCCTCGACAAGACCCTATGTCTCTGTTGGCCTTGATGAGTTCTTGATGTCTTGATGTTGATTGAAGTTGTTGTGGCAGTCTCTTCTGCAGTTGGTTGCTTTGCGTGATATTAAAGCTGCGAATTGCAGGAGGTTGTATTGATTTGTTGGTGCAGCAGGTTGTTGTCATTGTAGCTCTAGTATTTGCTTTTCCTGTGGTTGTTATCTGGCAGTTGTACCTGTAAGTTGACTTGTTCAAAGCTTTGTCAAGCTGTTTTTTGGCCTCTCCCTTTTGACTTGTCAGTAGATTTGCAATTAGTAGTGTGGGGATATCGTGGCTCTTCTTGTTTTTGTTGTTATAAAAAATAAAAGAGTAAAAGTAAAATATAGCGTTATACAAAATGAAGGTCTTGGATACCTGGATAAAACTAAAGGGAAAAACCCAGTGGGAAAAAATGTCTTTATTCATAATTAAATGCGAGGCTATATGTACTTAGGTTCTGATGTTATAGAGTTATGCTGAGTTAGAGTACATCTGGCCATTTGGCTACTAGTATGGGCTTGATATACATGGATAAGTGTTAGTAGCTTGAAGTCAGAGTCATTGTTGTTGAGCAAAAGCTCATAAAACCTGTTTCCACTTGGTCATTGTCATTTGTTTGTGTAAGTGCATGGGTGGAATAAAAAAGAGTGCCTAATGCATATGTCCAATGATGGGACATCTATATGCTTGCACAGAGTTATGCATGCTAAACAAGATGCGGTGCGAGAGAAGAGTATTGATGGGTTCTTCATGGAGTTAGTGTAGCAAGCAAAACATATAGCATGAGAGCTTCAAAAGCTTTCACTACTCACAAGAAGGTTTTTGCTGTCGAGGTTTCTCCACTCTTCCTCACTGTGTCAAGTGCGTGAGTGTTTTTTTTTTTGGACTACTCCGCCTTCTCCACCTTATATATTATATGGACTTTGACTCTTATGCTCACCTCTTCAAGCATGAGCGACATGAATTTTGTATGCTCAACTCTCCATCTTGAGCTTATACCTATTAGCTAGACTCATAGACCACATAAAAATATTAACTTGAAGCTTGGGTCTGACACTTTGCTCATTTAGTGGCTTAGCTGCCTGACTCCAGACTCTTATGCCATGTAAGTTTAATGACGACATGGAATTACCTGATCGTGGCTTGAAATCCAATTCCATATGCTTTTGATGTTTAGGCCTTTCTCATTAGTTTCTGTTTGAGATGCCATGTTGTCCAATACATTGGCATATATCTGCTCTTCATTCCTTGGTAGCAAATTGTGGTCGCTTGATGAGACAGGTAATGATGTTGAAGCAATGGTTGATGAAGTCTTCTTCTTCCATATAGAGTTCTTCAAAACTGTGACCTCTGCATTTACCGTTGCTTTCTTTTTGTTGTTAAGAGGCTATAAAGGAGTTGTGTATCTTTCTTGTTGTTGAGCCTCAATCGTGGATTTTGGAACCCACATTGTTCTTGGGCCTGGTGTGATGTCCTTTGCCACTTGCCTTGTTTCTTCTTTGACTTGATGGTACCTTGTCTTTAATTTCTAAATATGGCTGTTACTTTTGTAAAAGCCTTGCTCTTGTAGTAATTGATGAGGGATCCATCTATAGGTTGTAGTACTCTTGGGTGTAGCGGGTGGCCGCTCTTGATTTCTTGATGTTTCTTGGTTTTCCTGGGTGATTCCTTGATAAGCTACTACCTCAGGTAACCAGATTTGAAAGTTACCCTCATAGAATCCTTGCGCTTCGAGTAACTCGACTGGAATGAATCTTTGGACTTGCTTGGAGGTGATCTTCACTTGACTTTGTTGGGTAGTCTGGTAGAATTTTGATTTCATTACCCAAACTTGTCGCATGGTTTGTCCAGTGGAAGACCTTCTCTTTTGCTTTTTGTACCTGTCCTTTCTCTTGGTTGAGTTATGTGATTGCCGTTGACGGCTTTGTTGATTTCTGACTGAGTGGTTGTCATGGGATGGAAATCGCCAGGCTGTTATCTTGGGCTTGTTGACCCAAACATCTGAATTTCCTTTCTTGTAGCCTTGTGCAATAATTGACTCGCTTGATGTGATCCATCCTGTTACCTTTGCTTGTTGAGGTTGTTCCTGTGATTGTATCCAAATTGGATCATTAACTTTAATCTGTGCCTTGGATACTAGCACTTGGTTGACCTGTTTTGACTTCCTTTGGAGACTTTTGGGCGATGGAAACTTCGGTTGATAGACTTTTTGCTTGGGTTTCCATTGTTTTGTTGATGGTTTGGCTTTTGATGTAGAGGATTTGTCTTGCACTTGCACTGGCTAGGCTAGAGACTGTGGGCTTACTTTAGCTTTGCCTTTTTCACTAGCCAAGAATCTTTGAATTGTTGTAGGCTTGAACTCTGTTTCCACTTGATAGCTTGTCGTGATGACCATTGTTGAAGATTCAGGCTCGTCTTCAAAGACTTGTGCCCATGGCTTGGACAAAATCAAGTGTGTTCCAATTTGTCGAGAATCTACCACCAAGAATTTTTCTTTGACATTCTGTGAGTGTAGTTGGAGAGTAGCTTCTGCAATCCCCATACTTATAATATCTACTTCAGGTGAGAGATTTACATTTATCTAAATATCATAAAGATTTGGCTTACCTAGAAGTAACCACATGCCATATGACATAACATTAGTCGTGGAATTTGTGTCAATTTCTGCCATAAAATTCATCTTGACTCCGTCTTGTGCACTTAGCAAAAAGTTGATCTTCTTTGGTACTAGATTGCATGTGTTCTCTTGAGTGACTTGAGCAATCTTTGTCCTGGACTCCTTGTCGTCTTCTTCTTCTTCATTGTTCACACTTCTAAGTTCATCTATGTGTTCTAGCTCCTGCTTGACCACCATTTCCTCTGATATGTCTTTTGGAGAGACAAAATCAGCATTTGGTTCCTGTAGAGTCATAGGCTCTTCTTCCTCGACTCAGCTGTTGAAATGTCACCAATAGTGTCTAAACTTCCTGTCACTTGCTGCACCTATTCTTTGATTGATTCCAAGTCTTCATATTGCTCGTTTGTAGGCGCTGGACATGAAGCATCTTCTTTGGATCTTAGCCCTTCTTCCTGCAACTTTGCTTCGTTGACTTGCGGCTCCTCCTTTGTACTATACATTCGAGTTGGACAGTTTGTAATCAAGTGTGTTATCACACACTGATCGCAAAGAGCACCTATTTCTATATGACCAGTATTCGGGCTAGGTATCTGGTTTTGTGCTATCCCCATAGCTGATAACCCCGTTTCGAACTCATACTCAGATTCTTCATCTGTCTCACACATAACCCTTAGCATGTAGTAGGGGACTATGTCATACCCATTCTCATCGCAATTTTTTTTTGGTGTGGTCTCATTAACACAGACATCCAAAGTAGCCGATATCTGAGTCCACTCTAGTGGTTCTAACGCCTCTTCCGAAAAAGGTTCTCTTATGTAAGCATCATCTTCTAAGACCCTCTCTAAGGCATTCTCATTTCTCCCAAAGTCACTACACTCCGATGCTCCGCACATCCAGATTTCTTTCTTTTTGCCCATCCACAAATGGTCTGTTGATCCACTTTGTGTTGCAGAATCAAAATCTTCCACGGGCGTTCTAGTTACATCTTGGTAACTATGATTTCTCATATTTACACGTGTTGTGGTTTCAACATGTCTCAAGTATAGATAATAATAACCCCAATCTTGTACCATCTTGAGTTGCCACATGAATGGTCTTCCAAGGATGATTTCATAGTTATTTTTCTTGCCAAAGTCAACTATGGCAAAAGTATGCGCATACTCTATACCAAAAGAAGACACCACTATCGCTTCTAGCAATCCCATGGGTCTTTCCACATGCCCATCCGCTAACTTTAATTTTATTCCGGTTGTTTTAAAGGCGGGCCTACCCCATTTCTCCCATATTCGTTTTGTTGCTATGGCAATTCCTGCTCCGCTGTCAAGTATAGCTTTCGTTTCAATCCCATTGTACTCGACAAGCAAAGTGACATTACCATCTTCTCCTTCACAATACTCTCCTACTTTGTTCAGAGGTACCGGTCTTACATTTGATCTAGGCTTCTCGATCTCATCTAGCTCTTTTTCCAGGAACCTTAACGGGCTTTTGATCCCAATTTTTTCCAAGCATTTTCCTATATCCGTCCACATACTTGGCCTGATTTTCAAAAGTTCTGCCAATGTAATTGTGCACTTCACTAGCGTGGATAGCAAGTCAGTCAAAATTTTTGTGTCCAATTCTTTTGTCCCTCCTAGCCTCTGTGATGGAACTCTCACAATCTCAGAATTTGCCTCAAAATCTCCCATGTACTGTGGCAAAGTTATTAACGATGCAGGTCTACTGTCTTCGGAGGCTACCGATCCTACGTCACCATAATATGACCTCGCATCAACACTCATTTGTGGTCTATCTAATGTGATTTCACGAAATGGTGCTGGTCCAGCATCCTCTTCTCTTTTTTGGGCATCTCGGACAACCTTCCATAACTCCTCTGGCCACTGCTCCTCAACTATAGGAACATAGGGTGGCAAATCCCTCATTGATTCATCTGTTGTATTTTAGACTGCCCTCGAGTCTTGCAACCTTGGCAGTGGTTCTTCCCTATGATCCACCTCTTCTCTAGGCAATTCGTCTACTTTAATGCTCTCGTCTTTGTGCACTGGGGTGACTATCCTATCCTTCAATTCTGGTGGAGGTGGTTCTAGCAATGCTTGAGCTTTTTGAATGAGCTGCTTACACATTTCTAGCCTCTGCTTCTCTAGTTCAGGATAAGGATGGGTCATCCATCTTTGTTCTAAGGTCTGCCTATTTGCCAATCTAGCCTCATAAGCCTATAAAATCGCGTCTAAAGGCTCATTCACTTTGTCCACTAGGACAGATCCTCCTGAACTAGCACTCTTGGGTGCTTCAACTGGTTTAAGGGTTTCAACTTCCCTTTGATGTGTCTGTTGCTCTTGAGTTGTTTCCAACTCAGTTGTAACAACCTTTTCTTCTCCTTTCTCCCTTTCTAGTCTCGCTTTCATTCTAGTCCTTCTTGCTCGTCTAGAGTTTCTACGGCTTTTGGAACTCTTACTAGTCTCTCCATCTGTAGGCTTCTACTCTTGCACTTTTGCTTGTGCTCTTGTGACAACGTTTACTGGAGCAACTTGCTTACTTTCATCTTCTTGTTGTTTAAGCACCTATTATTTTGCAATTGTTTCTTGATCTGTTGTTGTTGTCGTCTCTCCTTTTGTTGCGGCTCGTTCTTTCTCTGATTTGCTGGTAGAAGGAAAGGTAACATGTGGTTGCATTTTACCTTTCTTTCTTGGATTCTTAGGACAATCTAAAATCATATGTGTGACTGCACACTCATTACAATATACATTTATCATGATATCATGGTGTGGACAATCCTTAATCAAGTGATCACTACTACCACAAGTGTCACATGGACGTATTGGTTGTTGTGGCAATACTTGATATTGACCTTGAAGTGACCTCTAATCTACCACATTTCTTTCTATTTGAAGCTCGTGACTCACATTTGCATTTCTAGCAGCTATGGGTCTTTCACTTAAGAACACTTGTTCCGCTAGAGGATGATATCTAGGCGGTTGAGACATAACATGCTCAAACCCTGGTGGAGTCTTAGGTCTATAGTCAAGACAATGTTGCGTCGGATGGTCCCCTCCACATGTCATGCACCTGCCTCGTTGAGGAATTCTATAGGCTGGTACTCTGTCAGAGTGGTTGATGCGTTGCATCACATTCTCTATGATTTGCTCCTCAACATTTACTTGGTTGTGTCCTAGATTCCCTCTTTGATCCTCAAGATCAGCGGTTTTCTTTTTCCTCGCATCATTCATCTTCTTCTGACCATCGTCATAGAATTCGCAATTGTCAACTAGGTCAACTGCCGCTTTGGTCACCTCTTCCAAGGTTTGGTATCTTTTCACGTATAGGTCCTTTTGGAGATTCTCATTCCTAAGCCCTCTGATGAAGCATAGGATCTGACGTTCTGGCGTGGGTAACTCTTGGGTAGGACATCTAGCAACATATTGCTTGAAACGTAGTATTGCCTATCGCAATGTTTCTGTTTCGCCTTGTTTAAATTCTTGAATCTTAGGAAGGGTGTTATGTTTTATGCCCCTCTTGGTGAATTCTTGAACAAATTCATCCAACATTTTCTCAATGGTTGTGAACTCTCTCCGGTTCAATAGTTCAAACCATGCTTGTGCATTGTCCTCCAATGTAAGTCCAAAACCCTCATACTGCGTGTGGAAGTCCTCTACTCATTCTGCTCGTAGGACTTGCTTGAAAGCTGAGACATGGGCGTATGGGTCTCCTATGCCATTGTACTTTCTATTTACCCATTTTCTTAGCTGAGATGGTCTTATACTTTGGGGTGCAAAGTATGGAACCATACTCCTCTCTGGTATCGTTTCATCTCTCGTTATCGCTCTAGGGGGAAATCCAGGTGGTGGTCCCCTCTTTGGAATTCTCTTAGAGGTTCTTGTGTTTGGTGGATGTATCTGAGGTCTTTCATTGACCAAATATCCACTCATCTCTAATTTGGTTCGCAGATTTGTGCTTTCTACAGCTCTATATTCTCGTCCATACTTGTCAACAAATAAAGATGTCCATTGTCGGTCGACCTCGTATGTATAGACATATAAGAGCTTGTATTCTGTCAGCTCATCTGGGTAAGGCTCTAAGCAACGGTAAAGGTTGAATTGATTTCCATTAATATACCTATATAGTCCTTCACTTTCATGGTTATACGTCCAAACTCTCTCCACAAAATTGGTCTTTATGTACTGTAGGTTTAGAAGATCTATTCTGGGCGGGTGCTCATCTATCCCTGCAATCCATGTGCTTGTATAAGCTGAGTCTGAGTCTGATGTAGACATGACTTCTAGGATTAACAGATCTAACTTGCTGTAGTAATACCTCTCTCAGTGTGTTCAAGTGTTTTGGTCAAGGAAAATCCAAAACTATGTCCAAAATCGTGAGCGTTTTCTCACAATTCTCTCAAATTGTCGGTTTTAGACACCCCCGACTTCCGGATGCATTTTGAGGCCTTAAACAACGTTTTTTCAAAACTGACCAAAATGCATGCCATAGGCAACCATTTTAGTCAATTTACTCTGAGATCTGTAGTGCTGCTCTCAAGCTACGTTTTGATAAAAAAACTTTTGGAATCGGAGTCCGTATGTGAAAGTTATGACCAAAACAGTGAGATGTAATTTGGAAAGTTGATCTATCTGATGTTTTTGCAAGTGGTTAGTTTGAGCCCAAAATTGGTGTGTGCACTCCTTAGGCAATGATAAACCCAGTGGTATACTTGGTTTCAAAAGTTTTTCTCCAAAAAAAATAATCTGACTTGTCTATCGCAATAGGCTCACTAAGTACCCCTTGCAGATGTCCAAATGCACTCAAACTTTGTGTACATGGTATAATGGGCCTTCTGAACCCAAATATGAAGTCAAATTTGAATTCTGATTTTTCTACAGTGAATTTCTGAGTCTATCGCGATAGACTCACCAGAGTGTTACTGGGATACAGTTGTTCAACTGTTTTTACAGATTTGAGTTCCCCCTTCTCTTGAGATACTACTCACCAATTTTCAACCAATTTGGAATACTTTTTTTTTGTAACTTGCATCAAACAACAGTCTCTTTTCTGATCTTATGAAGTAATCCTCTTAGATGCACTTACAATACTCCAAATTTACTCAAATTTTAACCATAGGCTCACAACTATATGTAGAACAAGGCCCTAAGGTCAGTTTTCAAAAATTTCAATTTCTGTGAAAAAGCCCCAGTCTATCGCGATAGACTCGGCAAATTTTTCAGTTTTGAAAATTTTCCAGATTTCTCTTCACCACTGTGTTCCCTATACTCTGTACACATTGCTCACCAATTTTCACTTGTTTTGGACTTTTTCTTAGGTCTCTAACTCCAACTCTAGAATTTTGAGTCTATCTGATCACTAGAAAATAGACTTAGGATGACTTCCCAATTGTCCAAAATCCACCAAATCTTGTGTGTAACCTCCTGAGAGGCTAAACAAGCTATGCTCTAGAGGGTTTTGAAAATTTCAATTTATGTGGCCCTGCTTTGAGTCTATCACGATAGACTCAGCAAGTACCCCTTTTATAGGTCAAACTTGAACTTTGACTATACCACTGTGTTCCAACACCTCTCCTTAGTCCTCCTACCAATTTTCAAGTGGTTTGGACTTTTACTTTGTCAGTTAGACCAAATCTGGTGTTTTCTACAAGCTGAATCCTCTCAAATGGTCTTAGACCCACTCTCTGATGTCCAAATGACTTCAAAATTTTTATGTGTCCTTGATAGCACCTTTCCAAGCTATGCCACAGAGGTTTTTGAAAAATTTGGTTTCTATCGCTGGGTTCTTAGTCTATCGCGATAGACTCACCAAGTATGTCAAAATGACACTTTTTTCCAAATTTTCTCTTCACAGATGTGTTCCCTACCCTCTGTAGATCATGTACACCAAGTTTCACAAGGTTTGGAAAATTGGTCAAGTCCCTTTACCCAATTTGTCTCTGAAGTCTGACTCAAAACACCAGACTTGAGGTTTGGTGGTCAAGTAGGTGTCCAAGTACACTCATTTTTTGGGAGCAGCCTTGTATTGATGTGTTTTACCTGTGGTATGAGGGATTTTTCCTGATTGTGAGTCTATCTCCAATCCACCAGTCTATCGCGATAGACTGAGCAGAGAGCCACTGGGAAGTGATTTTTTTCTCTGTTTTTGGACAGTTTGGTTCCCAATGCCCTTACAAGCCTATCCCCAAAGTTTCATTCAATTTGGACTTCTTTTCCTTTGGATTCAATCATTTCACAGTTCACTTCCTTACACTCAGAAAAAGAAAATTCCCACTTAGATGCACAAGCACTGATGCAAATGCTTTGAAATTTCACATACAATCTCTAGAGCATATGCAAAACAAGGTCTTGAGGTCAAACTTTTTTTAAAAAAAAATTACAGATTTGGTTTCAGATTTTTGTTTTTTTGAAAATTTTAAGAGTTTTCTTTTTTGGATTGGACCAAATCTGTGTTTTCCCCCTACTTTAAGGTCTCCAATGCAAAAACAAACACTCAAATCGGCTTTCAAACGACCATTTTAGAGCACTTTTACCATAATCAGCACAATTCTGTCTTTTGTGTTTTCAAGCACATTTTCATGTCAAAATTGCTCTAGATCAACATCAGATGTCCTACACTACCTAAAGTCCTACTTTGGATGGTTGAATGGTTGTTTTTGCTTTCTAGCAAGCAAACAGCCTCCTGCTTACCTTTTGCGTTTTTCTTTTCGTTTTTTTTTCCCTTTTGAGTTCCTCACAACCATAGGTCACAACCAAACACACAAACCATCAAACCTAATCTAAACACACAACAAAATAATATAACCATACCTCAACCTTATGGTGGATCACCTCGGCGAGACGCAGGCTCCCTGGCTATCCCTCAGTCAAGAGATCCGCTCTCTGACTTCCCACTAAGAAGGCAAATGGTGACAACACTCTAGAAAACTCTAGAGAAACGCTATACTATCAAACACGAGTGATGCGGTCTACGCTAGTTTAGGCGCTTTATCCCCGACAGCGGCGCCAATGTTAGCGGGTACACTGCGACGGACGATGGAGCACAGCGAGAACACAGACTAACAAATTGTCAATCCGAGGACGTAGCTGACCCGACTAGGGCATGGAGGCAATCTCTGGGTTGTCAACCCTGAGCTAAACACTAACAACACTCTACAATCAGTAATCCTACCACAACACTACCATAAAGCAAAGAAACAGACAACACATCCTACGAAACACTACAAGCTCGAAACAGTCTCAAATCATATCAGAACGACTCGAAATCAGAGGGCAAGACTCACATCCTATATGGCCAAACACCTAAACCCTGAAAACCATAACTGTAAGACCTCTAATCGCTGTCGCGATAGACTCAAAACAACAATTTTCAAAGTTTCCGGAACTGATCTACAAAGACATCAACACGAAGAGCTTCTCGCCCTGATTCTAACGACTACTTGATCATTCAGAACGGATGTCGTTTGAGATACTTACGACCAAATATAGCTCGTAGCAAGCGGGCTCGCGATGTGGTCATCGGCTTGCATTGCTTGCGTCAACGCGGAGAGCTCCTCGATGCTAACACGCTCCTACTCTCATATCTGCAATGTGATTAGTGTGCGAGACGGTGTGTGTGCGTGAAGCTCACTACTGTGTGCTGCAGAACCCACGACTGTATATTATTTGAGATAACGTAATGTGTTTTTTACAAAGCTTTAGGTTTCAGCTTATATACAAAGCCTTCAAACCTAATGTCCGGCCAAATGACCTGAATTGTCCCTAGGCTTCTACAGAGCTTAATTACAAGAAACTGAGTTGGTTTTACTCATTATACAAACATCTGCGGCCAAAATACAACTGCCGACTTAAAAAAATAGTTCCCGTAAACATTACAAAAGTGGCCGTAATGGCTCAAAATAATAATAACGGGATATTAGATGACGTCCATGAACTCGTATCTTCATGTTGCAGCATCCATCTTCATCTTCATTACTTCATCACCATCTTCATGTGAAATCTTTACAGAATCTTTGAAGAATCTTTATGAAAATGTTGGAGAGAGAGAATGGGGGATGCACCCAGCACGCTAACACGGCTGCCTCCTATAACCCAGGACACACACTACACCCGAATCCACTTGGCGAGCACCTTCAACTCACACTTCTCACCAAATCGCATGCGCACACGCGCTCACACAAACGCACACAAACTCACACGACCATCACACAACCCGCACCCCACACAATGACGCCAATCGTCGTCTCCCATAGACCACATGCTCTCTCTCTCTCTCTCTCTCTCTCTCTTCCTTCACCTTGTCCAAGCTCCAAAAAAACCCCTCCGCTTCGCTTTTCTTCACCCTTGAAGAAGCGAAGAAAAAAAAACCTCCTTTATGAAGCTCTCTTCCTCTTTTTCTTAAAGCCGAAAAAAAACCTCACTCTCACGGAGGCACGACGGCGCCGTCGTTGCCCTCCTCTTTTTTTACTTTCCAAAAAAAACCCTTCACCTTTTCTTCTTTTCTTTTGCTGCCAATCACTTCAGCCAAGCGCCCTTTGTAAAGCTCCTTCCAAGTTGCTTATACTTTGGCATTTTAACTCTTTAACCTTTTTTTGCCACTATTTCCCTTTACACTTTCATAAAAATAAGAACTTGGTAATAACATTCCCATGCAATCGGTGCTCCTCTTTGCCGAAACTTCCAAATATCCACCGCATCAATGCACTCTAACCCCGTCTTGTTGATTCGAAACCATGAGCAATTTTCCACCCACCAACCTTCTCGAGCCCGTCCATCGAAACTGCTCAAAAGCCGAAAACATATTTGTGACCGTCTACCATTGACCTTGGCGTATCTAGCCGCCCATGATTTCGATTGGCAAGCCGTCAATTTCGACTCACTCCACACAGTGCATGCTATCTTGCTTAACCTGGTCGAGGCAAGAAAAAAACCTAGCGGCACGCCTTTTAATGCGGACAACTTGGTACACACCCGACCCCCAGAAAACTTTTAACTGGCCATAACTTTTCATCTAGGAGCCCGCTTCTCAATCCGAGAAGACCGGCATGCTCCACAAATCGAGCACTTCAAGCATATCAACTCGCATCATCTCTTGCCAACAACTTGCACCCGCCCAATCCGGCGAGGATCTGCAACGCACCCCACTTCAAGGTGCCATATCTTTCACATCCGGGCTCTGTTTGACGAGCCGTCTAGACCTGCTCGAAAAGTGCATCGAGCACCACATTTTGGCACACTAAACCACCACTTCGGGTATATAGGGCCATCTCCCTGTTTGGCCATCTGCAGCATATCGTCAGCCTAAAAAGCCGCATCAAGCATACATCTCCACTTCCACCTAGTTGCAGCCGCACTTCACAACCGCATTATCACATGAGCTTGCACTTGCTTGATCACATAGCCCTGCTTGGGCCCATTTCTACCATCGACAGCATTTGGCTGTACCATCATTGCCCACCCCCTCATTGAGCATTTATATTCAACCAAAAGCATACTCGTTTCATACCAAAACGGCATAACCACACCAACACTGAGCAAACCTCAAACCACACCACAACCTGTATGTACAATATATACATAGCTGTTGTTGTTGCTGGCCTTCCCTTAGGTGGGTTGCCTCACACCCCACTTCAAGGTGCCATATCTTTCACATCCGGGCTCCGTTTGACGAGCCGTTAGACCTGCTCAGAAAGCGCATCGAGCACCACATTTTGGCACACTAAACCACCACTTCAGGTATATAGAGCCATCTCCCTGTTTGGCCATCTGCAGCATATCGTCAGCCTAAAAAGCCGCATCAAGCATACATCTCCACTTCCACCTAGCTGCAGCCGCACTTCACAGCCGCATTATCACCTGAGCTTGCACCTGCTTGATCACATAGCCCCACTTGGGCCCATTTCTACCATCGACAGCATTTGGCTGTACCATCATTGCCCACCCTCTCATTGAGCATTTATGCTCAACCAAAAGCATACTCGTTTCATACCAAAACGGCATAACCACACCAACACTGAGCAAACCTCAAACCACACCACAACCTGTATGTACAATATATACATAGTTGTTGTTGTTGCTGGCCTTCCCTTAGGTGGGTTGCCCAACCCCCTGCTTTATCCACTATCATCCACTAGGATCAAACACCTGGCATTGGTCATTTTCATCTACAAGCAACAGCTCCCTATAGAACTGCTCCCAAACGCCAACCCAATAGTGCATATAAAATGCACCCAACATCTCCTCACTGCTCCATGCAGCTACTGGCATCCAAGCATCCATAAGAGCACCTCCGTGCTCACCACTTTGCCCAACGGCCATACCAACACTGGCACCAACATCAGCATACAAACCTGACAAACCTGACCTCCCCTCCCAACCATGTAAAGTGGAGGCACCCTCCACGGACTCATGCAACTGGCGTACTGCCCACTGTATTGCTGCACTGACAAGCATAGCCTTCAAGACCCAATGGCACATCTCGCTCGATGGTCTAGCCGCATGCATAGCCTTTTCTTCCTCGCTATCCATGGCCAAAGGCACCTGTCCATCACCCAGCGGCCTCTCTACCGGCACTAGCTCCTCGCTGCATTCCATATATGCGGCTTCAAACACTGGATCCTCATGCTCATCCACACAAATAGAACCACATGGCTCAACCAATGCCTCTTGTAGACCATCCTCCTCAACCTGTTCACTTTCCACCTCCATGGCAGCTTTCTCTTTGGCCAAGCTCCGTACCTGCTTCACTATCAAAGCACACTGCACGGCCACTTTAACCAACATCACCATTAGCATGGTGCCACACAAGACTTTTATCTGCATACCATCATCCCCAAGCTTGGGCACTTCCACCTGCTCCTCAGCCATAGTGGCAACCATCACCTCTTCATGCACATAGCAAGGTAGCTTTATCTGCACCATCTCAAGCTCACTGGAGTCTGTCTCCTCGCCATAGGACGCGGACTCGTCCTCTCTACCTGTATCCCACAAACTTGAGCTCGAACTCTCATCACCACTGCCATAGGCCGACTCGGTAGCTACATCTTCACTCTTAAGCTCCACAAAGGCTTGACCACTGCCAACTTGGCCCTGCACACTCTTATCATCAAGCTCCAAACTCTTGGCATCTCGGCCACAATCTGCCACTTTCTCAAGCAAACCCTACACAAGAACAGGCTTCACCTTTTCCTCTTCAAGTTGAACTTGACACTTGGCATCTGCCATCTTCTCAGTACACAGGCTCTCTTTAACACATGGATCGCCCTCGTTGGCAAGCTCATCCACCACAGGCACTGCCACCCTGCAAACAGGCATCTCCACACAAGCGCAATTGACCATTGGCCTTACCTCCACAGGCTCCACACTTCGCATCCCTGGCACCATCCTCGACCTATCCAAAAAACACACTGCTGCTACCACAATCGGCGCACAATCTATTGGATTAAGCAAGCCAAGCTCCACTTTTCTTCTCACCTTGCGGCTCTTTAACCTGGCAACCTGAACCGCTTCACCATAGCACCTAGACTCTTCATCATCAACCTTTTCTCGAACGACAGGATGCAAACAAGCCAAAAACTTTTCCAATTTGAAGCAGTCGCCGTTAACCACATGTGTAACAGCCACCAATTGCTTCCAGTGAGCTTCAAACTCTGCCACAAAAACCTCAAAATTGGCATTTACATCTTGGCGTAGGCCTTTGATCTGCGCATCCACTTCATCAATCGATAACACCTTACGAAACCGCAGCAGAAACTGCTCTCGAAAACCTGTCCAAACCTGTTTGTCTGCTACTCGCAAACCATCAAACCATAGCTTCGCTTTTCCTCGCAACACCAAGGGCACCGTACGCACCTTGTCATTATCACCTGTCATCTGCAATGATAGCAAGAATAGCTCAAAATCTGCCAGCCAATCATCCGCATCCTCGCTTCCGCTGAAGATCGGGCCACTGCTTTGCCACATCTTTACTTCAAATCACATCACCGGGGAGCTATCAGTGCGCTCCTCCGTGGGAGCACCAGAAGATGGAGAGGGAGAATGGGGGATGCACCCAACACGCTAACACGGCTGCCTCCTATAGCCCAGGGCACACACTACACCCCAATCCACTTAGCGAGAACCTTCAACTCGCACTTCTCACCAAATCGCATGCGCACATGCGCTCACACAGACGCACACAAACTCACACGGCCATCACACAACCCGCGCCCCACATAATGACACCAATCGTCATCTCCCGTAGACCACTCTCTCTCTCTCTCTCTCTCTCTCTCTCTCTTCCTTCGCCTTGTCCAAGCTCCAAAAAAACCCCTCCGCTTCGCTTTTCTTGACCCTTGACGAAGGGAAGAAAAAAAAGCCTCCTTTATGAAGCTCTCTTCCTCTTTTTCTTAAAGCCAAAAAAAAACCTCACTCTCAAGGAGACAACGACGGCGCCGTCGTTGCCCCCCTCCTCTTTTTTTACTTTCCAAAAAAAACCCTTCACCTTTTCTTCTTTTCTGCCAATCACTTCAGCCAGCGCCCTTTGTAAAGCTCCTTCCAAGTTGCTTATACTTTGGCATTTTAACTCTTTAACCTTTTTTAGCCACCATTTCCCTTTACACTTTCATAAAAATAAGAACTTGGTAATAACATTCCCATGCAGTCGGTGCTCCCCTTTGCCGAAACTTCCAAATATCCACCGTATCAATGCACTCTAACCCTGTCTTGCTGATTCGAAACCATGAGCAATTTGCCACTCACCAACCTTCTCGAGCCCGTCCATCGAAACCGCTCAAAAGTCGAAAACATATTTGTGACCGCCTCCCATTGACCTTGGCGTATCTAGCCGCCCATGATTCCGATTGGCAAGCCGTCAATTTCGACTCACTCCATACAGTGCATGCTATCTTGCTTAACCTGGTCGAGGCAAGAAAAACACCTAACGGCACGCCTTTTAATGCGGACAACTTGGTACACACCCGACCCCCGAAAAACTTTCAACTGGCCATAACTTTCCATATAGGAGCCCGCTTCTCAATCCGAGAAGACCGGCATCCTCCACAAATCGAGCACTTCAAGCATATCAACTCGCATCATCTCTTGCCAACCACTTGCACCCACCCAATCCGGCGAGGATCTGCAACGCACCCCACTTCAAGGTGCCATATCTTTCACATCCGGGCTCTGTTTGACGAGCCGTCTAGACCTGCTCGGAAAGCGCATCGAGCACCACATTTTGGCACACTAAACCACCACTTCGGGTATATAGGGCCATCTCCCTGTTTGGCCATCTGCAGCATATCGTCAGCCTAAAAAACCGCATCAAGCATACATCTCCACTTCCACCTAGTTGCAGCCGCACTTCACAACCGCATTGTCACCTGAGCTTGCACTTGCTTGATCACATAGCCCTGCTTGGGCCCATTTCTACCATCGACAACATTTGGCTGTACCAACATTGTTTAAAGGGCGTCCTTTCAACAAGGGGTAAATACTTCTTCCATTGTGAGCATTGATCTACTTTTGTAACATATGTCTTGAGTAGATCAAGAATTGTAAGATTGGCTATCTCACTTTGGCCATCCGTTTGTGGGTGATAGGCCGAAGAGAAATTCAATCTTGTACCTAGATTTCCAAAGAGACCTTTCCACAAATTACTGGGATCATTCTAGGATCTCTATCTGACATTATGGATGTTGGAAATCCATGGTGTTTGAAAATTTGAGATATGAAGAGAGTTGTCATTTGGTGTGCCTTAATAGTTATTTTGACAGGAATAAAGTGTGCTTGCTTGCTAAACATGTCAACTATTGTTCATATTCTTGTATTCCCATGGATAGACTTACGTAATCCAAAGATAAAATCTATGGATATACTCTCCCATGGTGAATTAGGGATTGGCAATGGTTGGAGTAATCCAAGTTGATTCCCTCTATCATTCTTGGTCTTTCGGCATACCACACATTTTGAAGCACATTCTTGTATGTCCACATTCATGGTAAGCCATTATAAGTACGTCTCTACAAAGAGTAGGTTGAATGTCTCCATGCCCCGCATAGGGAGGAGCATGGGATCATACATAACTTTCTCACGAAGGGAGCGAGTAACACATAGCATGTTTCCATGGAAAAGGTAACCATCATCCTAGGTGAATGGTTCTTCTTTCTTCCCCAAAGCAAGGGGTGACATTATATCTCTAAAGTCAAGGTCAATATCATACTCATCTATCATAGAAGATAGATCATTGTGAGTTGCTATAGACACTGCATTGACTCTTGGTCATCGTGAAAGTGCATCAACCACTTGATTGTGCTTACCAGCAATGTGAGCAATATAAAAATAAAATTGCGAAGGAAAATTTTCCCACCTCTTTTTTTTATCGGAGAGCTTGATTTGCGTCATGAAGTACTTAAGACTTTGGTGATCCATTCATATGATGAATGGTGTCCCCAAAAGGTAGTGCTTCCATGTATCAAGGGCATGTAGGACAGCTAGTAGCTCCTTATATGCCTAAGACGTGCTCATCAAAATTGAGTCTTTGACTCTCATATGCTATAGCATGCCATTCTTGAAGCAAGACTGCTCCAAGGCAATCTCCACAAGCATCACATTAGACCTCAAATGGTTTTGAGAGGCCCAAAAGTGTAAGCACATGTTAAGAGGTAATGTTTTCTTTAATCTTATCAAAAGCATTTTGCTCTTTAGCAGTCCATGAGTACTTAACATTCTTCTTTGTTAATTCATGTAATGGTCCTGCTATTTAAGAGAATTTGGTTATGAAGCGTCTATAGTATATACACACATATACCAATAAAGCTTCTTAGCTCATGTAGATTCCTTGGATTAGGCCACGCTTTTATTACCTCCAACTTTGATGGTTCCATACGGATTCCATCTTGAGAGATAATATGACCTAAGTATTGAAACTCTTGAAGAAATAATGGGCTCTTCTTTTGATTGATAAAAAGTTTGTTCTCCCTCAAAGCTTGCAGAATTACCTGGAGATGCTGCTTGTGCTCCTCCAAGGACTTGGAGTAGATGCTGATATCATCAAAGAACACTCCATTGAAAGCTTTAAGCAAGTGCTAAGAGCAGAACGCATATTTGATTTTCATACTCAATTTGAGGGATTTGGAATGACATTAGAAGGAAAAGCACTGACATGGTTCTAAAACATTCCACCGAGGTCAATCATGGATTTAAATACATTAGCTCAAGGATTTGTAGCTTCATGTTCCAAAACGGGGATCAAACATAGTACGGTAGCTCAAATCTATAGCTTCAAATAGAAACAAGGCGAGTCTATTAGGGATTGTGCAACTAGAATAAAGCAATACATTGCAAGATGCCCAAAACTAGAAATAACTGCAGAAGAAAGATTAGTATCATTGTTTCTAGAGGGAATGCTAAACAAAAACCTTATGCTATATTGTATAGCAAGAAACATATGACCCTAGAAGAGTGTGTATATCGGATGCCATTGACATGGGAGACAATTGTGATATTTTCAATGAAGAAGATGCCCTAAGGATAATCAAAGTGAGAAAACATCATCCACCAAACCAACACAAGTGGGAACGGTTGCTGCAGCACCACTTAGAGCCATAGAAGACATGCTCAAAAGGATGAATGAAATGATGAATAACATGCAAAAAACACCTATGAGGGGACCAAGGTAAGGGATACCTCAACAAGGATAGCCAATTAGGCTACAGAAATGGTATACAATTGAGGATAAATAGACCAACCATGAAACCAATGAGTGTTATTACCGACCAAAGTATGATGGAAATGTTCAATATGTGCCTATGAGTCCACAAGGACAACCCATGTATAGATATCAGTCTAATATGGTCCCAGCTCAAAGACCACCGATGGGTATGGAAAGACCTCAACTTGTGTTGGATCAACAAGCTCCATATCCTAGACATAATGCACTCCCTGCAAAAAGTACGTACATTCATAGGGAATCATAAATGAACAAGCACTAGTGCCTATTACACCCTATGTTGAGCCCAGTCCATCTACAGTAATGTTAAAAGGAGAGTGGTACTATTCACATTCACCACCAATGGAAGAAATTGTGACTTATGCTACACCAGAGCTCGCACTGATGTACTATGTAGCTAATCAAGGTGTTAGACCTCCAATGGTAAGACCCATGATTAAGCCAAGAACTAAAAACTACCATAACTGTGGTACAGATGATCACTGGAAAAATGTGCCCAGAGTCAGACAAGAACATTAAGCTAGTGGAAGCTTTTTGTATACAATGCTGCAAAAAGGGAGGACACTTCCCTAAAGATTGTCCAAAAAATCCTTTAAACAAGGGTAAAGCAATAGTGAACGTAGTCCAAGTGATACCTAGTAGCTCATCGGAGAGTGAACCTATTGTTCCAATCAAGGTAATCACTAGAGCCCAAGCTAAGAAAAAGAAACTCCTCTAATGACTCAGAGAATACTAAAAGTTCCTCTCAAAAGACCGAGAGAAGAAGAACCCAGAGGTATGAGATAAGAAAACAGAAACAAAGGACTGAAATCAAGGAGAAATCCAAGAAACTATTCCAGAAAAAAGTGAAAGAAATTGGAAGTGAAATCAAGGAAACCACGGTTAAATCTGGAGGATCAATTTTGGCAGACAAAATTTTTGAGCCAATCAATGCAACCTTGGAAGCTTACCAAGCAAGACTTAAAGTAGGCCAAAGCATGAAAAACAAATGGAAAAACTATCCTTCTCTAGATATGGAAGCAGTTAAGCGTGAAGCTTATCAAAATTTGGTAAGAATTACTTAAGAGATGCTGGCAAAACAAAAACCCAAGCTCGAGAGTATAGCAAAACCTCAGGAGCTTGTGGTAGGAACCAGTAAAGAGAAATCCAAAGAAGTGGTAGAATCCCACCTTGAAACTAAAGAGCAACTCATAGTGCCTGACAGTGAAGATTCCTTAGATGGAATTCCATTCGGAGAAGAAGACTGGCCAGGATATTTATGGAAAAAAGTGAGAGAGATTAATGATGGGAGCCTAGCTTTGAAGTCAGCTCCTATAGAGGAAGTTTGGTTAGGCAATCTACCTCCTGATATGGACATGGATGTACAATCCTTGTATAGGGATTGCGTCTTTGAAGCTTCAGGAATGTCTAAACCAATTGACTCTATAAACACTATCCTCTTACTTGGGAGATAACGAAGACGAATCCATATTGTGTAAAACCACTCAGATAAATAAGCAGAACAAATCCTAGAGGTAGACAACATCCATTCAATCATGTCTACACCCATTCAATGCACTCTTACTTTAGGAGAACTGTTAAAAATTAAAAATTAGACCATATTTATGGAATGGTTTACAGAAAACTTTAAAGAAGGTGGGGATAATAGGGCTAATCGCAAAAATTTTGGAAAATTTGAAACACAAATTGGATAATAAAGAGATTAGATCCGTCCCAATGAACAAATTCGAAGAATACTACGAAGGGGAATAAGGAAACACAATCCTTCCAGTGAGATATAATGATATAGAAACCATGGCAATACTGGATAGTGGGGCAGGCATAGCCATAGCCACGAAAGCAGTATGCGAATCATGGGAAAAACCAGCCATTAGACAAACTTGAATGAAATTGAAATTGGATGATGGACACATTGAAAGACCCTTAGGACTGCTTGAAAAAGTGATAGTTAGTTCCTGTGGAATTGATTATCAACATAATTTTGCAGTAGTGGACTTTGGAAAGAAACTCAATTATGAAATCATCTTGGGAAGACCTTTCATGCGACAAGTATAACTCATTCAGGATTGGGGAAACAATTACCTGTACTTGAAGCAAGTGGGATCAATAACAAGGGTTAATGTAAAAGATCACACTTATATAGATGTCATAAAAATACCCATACAAGAATTTGACTCAGTCTCTTCGGCTAAAACAAAGCTTCCATCTTGGTTAAACAAAGACACGCCTATTTGGATGTGTGGAGCCTCAAAAAATAAGAACTTAAAATGAGAAGAATGTATCTTAGGAAGGGATTGCACAGATGAAGCCTATATACCTAAACCCTTTTTGGAGCATTTGTTTGAGCCATTTGAGTGGAATTAAATTTTGGCAACAATGAATGTATGTGTGAATACATCTATGCCTACTCAATTTTGCAATGAGGACAACTATGACATAATTCCCATACAAATGATTTCAACCCTTCACATTGAAGACGAAATTCAAGAACCCAAGGACTTGATGGAAGTTCAACAAGTCTTTTCAGACCTCTACTATGATGCAACAAACGAGCTAGAAGAACAATCAGCTACCTCTGATGATTTGGGGTCGGTCACATGAAAGGAGGGGAGGAAAAGTTTTTTGACTTTCCAAACTAGAAATTGAGAAGACAAAAATGTTATAGAAGAAAAAGAGACACTAGAAACTTGAAACCTAAGCCTATGACATGAGTCTCTAGTAGAACACAGGTTCTGATTCAGATAGATGCACATGATTGTGTCAAAGACAAAATCACGGGTTAGTATCCTTTAGACGAAAAGCAAGAAATATTAAAAACATCCAAAAAAAATGAGAAAGGAAACTCAAGAAAAACCTAAATACCAGGACAAGGATTTGACCATAACACGAGTTGAACAAAAAAAGAAGTATCAAGAGTTGAAGAAAGCTCTAAAGGAGATGTATACCATTGAAATGGAAACAATCGAGGAAGAGGGTAAAGATGTAATGAGTGTTCCATTACAAGAAATATACTCTTCAAGACCGAAAGATTATAGTCGAACAACCTGTCAGGGAACTAAGAAAACGGGATGAGTCCTACGAAGGACCAGAAAATGTCAAAAAGAAAAGATCTGGCCAAACCAGGAGAAGAGCTTAGACCTTCCTACATTGCAAACGACCTGACTAAAGAAGAAGAAGAAGAACTTTTGTTAAGCTTACTAAAAGAATATCAGGATAATTTTGTTTGGTCTTATAAAGATCTCAAGGGTGTTGGTCCAAAATGCTGTCAACATACCATACCTATAAGAGATGATGCAAAACCAAGCAAACAAAGGCCATATACTTATAAAGAAACATTTTCCAAAAAGATTAAAGAAGAGATAGAAAATCTAAAGGAAGCCGAATTCATTTATAAAATTAAACACACACATTCGGTGTCTCCAATTGTGGTAGTACCCAAGTAAAATGGAAAGTTAAGTGTGTGTGTCAATGTCAAGAAAGTGAATGTAGCTACCATTAGAGACAACTTTCCTCTTCCAATCACTGAGCATGTTTTAGAACGAGCTGTAGAAAAAGAAGCTTACAACTTTTTAGATGGATTTTTGGGATACAATCAACTTTTGGTTGACCGCAAAGATCAGCATAAAACTGCCTTTGCAACTGAATGGGATATTTTTGCCTATCGGGTTATGCCTTTTGGGTTAACTAATGCTCATCTCACCTTTCAAAGATTGATGAGCCATGCTTTTAAAGAATATCTTCCGAATTTATTGGAAGTACATATGGATGATTTATGTGTACATTTGTCAATTTGGACTGATCATTTTGAACACTTAAAAAAGGTATTCGAAAAATGTAGACTTTATAGGATTTGCTTAAATCCTGAAAAGTTCACATTTATGGACAGACAAGGAAAATTTCTTGGACGTTTAGTGTCTAATAATGGCATAGCTATTGATATGGATAAAATTCATGCTATTGTTGAATTGCCTAGACCAATAACAGTCAAAGGGGTTCAAGCTTTCATAGGACATTGTGGATATTACAAACGATTCATTTACATATATGCTATAATTGCAAAACCCATGTACAACTTGATTACACTCTTTGAATGGACTAATGAGTATGAAGAATCCTTCATGAAGCTTAAGCAAGCTCTCACTTTAGCCCCAATATTGAAAGAACCAATTTGGAGTAAGATGTTCCACATACATGTAGATACTTCCAATTCTGCCATTGGGTGTATACTAACTCAACCAAGAGATAGAAAATTTGATTTTCCCATTTCTTATGCTGGTAGACAGTTGAATGTGGCAGAGAAAAACTATACAACCACCAAAAGGGAAGGGTTAGGAATGATCTATGCCATAAAAAAGTATAGACATTACCTATTAGCCAACAATTTTGTGCTCTTTGTGAACCACCAAGCCTTATTGTACTTGGTCAACAAGCCATGCAACACAGGAAGAATAGTGAGATGGTTCATCATTCTTTTGGAATTTAATTTCACTGTGGTTGTAAAAAAGGGCAACACTCACCAAAGAGCAGATCATTTGTCAAGGATTATTTCAGGAGAGCCACCGAAAGGGGTAGATGATGATCTACCAGATGCATATCTATTCTCTATGGAAATGATACCCCGATGGTCGAAAAATATGGTCTCATTGATGACCATAGATCAAGTGAATTTGCAAATACCACTTCCTATTACACCCGGATTAATTGTGCAATTGGCTATGTATCAATTACTAGCTGGAAGGCTATACAAAAGAAATCAAGATGAATATTGCTTTTTGTGTATTAATCCTGAGGAGAAAGCCCAATACCTAAGTCAAGCATATATTACCATAGTAGGACTTCACTTTGCGAAAGACCAAACTATACAGAGGATCTTGAGACTTGGAGTATTTTGGCCACCCATGAGGAGTGATGTTCACTCATTTGTAAAAAAATGTCCTCAGTACCAGAAACAAGCACTCATACCTCATGTGACATTGTTTCAAATATCACTCGTTCCTGAGTGGAGTAACTATCTATTACTTAATTACAAGCCAAACATTTTCTAAGGATATGAGTAAACGTCACCAAAGAGCAATTGAAACTGAAGCAAGAGACTATGCTCTTATTGGGAACCAATTATATCAAAGGGTAAAGGATCAACATTTGCATCTTTGTGCAAATCAAGACGAATATATTCCCATTATAGAACAAGCACATGCTGGATTAGTTGGATGTCACTTTTCTAGTGAAACCACCACTAGAGAAATCTTAATGGCAGGCATATGGTGGCCAATAATTTTTGCAGATGCCAAAGAATATGTTCAAAGGTGTGATGCATGTCAACCAGCAAAAATGTCAACCCGTGTAGATAGCATGCCTTTAAGACCAATGATGGGGGCTAGAGCTTCTACAAAGTGGGACATAGATTTTGTCAAACAAATACAACCACCTGCATATAGAACTCAAGCTCAATATATCATTGTAGCTACAGACTATTTAACCAAGTGGGCAGAGGCTAAGGCAACCCAAAAGAATGATGCTAGAACCATAGATGCATTCTTGTATGAGAATGTATTCACAAGATATGGACTGCCAATAGAAATTTTCAGTGATAGGGGAACTCATTTTCTCAATGAGGTAATTGAGTATCTAATGAATGAATTTATGGTCATTTATAACAAGTCGGCTCCCTATCACCCACAAGCAAATGGACAAGCTGAGCACACGAATAAAATTCTTAGCTTGGTATTGACTAAAGTGGTTGGTTCAAGACGGATTGAATTGGAAATGAATCTCCATGCTGCTCTACGGGCTTATAGGGTTTCATTCAAGACAACTTTAAATGCTACACCCTTTAACCTTGTTTATGGTCTTGATGACATACTACTAATAGAATTTCTATTGCCGACACTAAGGGTAGCTAAGGATCTTGAGTGGACAGGACATGAACTATCAAAGAGTTTCAAAGATTTAGAAAATCTTGATGAGCAAAGGTTAACAAGTGTAGCTCACAGCTATGCACAAAAGCGGAAACAAAAACAGTTTTTTGATTCACATCTAGTGACAAAAATCTTCAAAAAGGTGGACTTAGTTCTAGTCTATCCCCTGAAGCAACACATTCCCAAGTTCAAGAAAAAGGGAAACTTATTGTTTATCATTGAATACGTATCTCCAAGTGGAGCAGTTAAGCTGTCCACTCTAGATGGTGAACCAATGGCCAATTGGATTACTAAATGCCGTTTAAAGAAGTACAATTTTTCACTAACCAATGAATTTCTATAGAAGATGCATGCAGCAAAGCAGAGAAAGATGAAATGATAGTAGGTCATTGATGAAGCCCAAGATGAAACGATAGCAAGTCATTGATGAATCCCAAGAGGAAGCTCGGCTTTGAGTACTCAAAAAGAAAGCTGCTCTCAAAAATCAACAAATACCATTCCCATCAACACTATGGAACTAGATGAACGACTATGGGACTTACAAAAGGATGCAATGTCAACAGAAGATGAATGGTTAGATGAAATGGACCTTCGTATCAAAGTACAACTGAACAATCATAACACAAATGCATTGATCAATATAGGAGCTCGAGTAAATGCAGTCAGTTATTCCACGTACAAGAAAGCAACAAATTAGACTTTGACATCGGGAATATTGGCTATCAAAGGATGCAACAAGAACCCATTACCAGCATTGGGAGTAGTCAACTTGAATGTGATAGTACATGGATGTTCATGCCCACATCAATTTGTATGCTTACCAGATGAACACATGAATGAAACAATGATTATTGGAATCGCATGGATGCGGACGTACAAGGCGGTACCAGATTGGGATACCAATCAACTTAAGCTATCACTTAAAGGCAAACAACTCATTGTTCCAATTGCAACAAGCAACTTAGAGGAATGGGAAAGAGGTTACCAACAGAAGAAACCATGAAGCAATCAATATTCTTCATCCTCTAGACAAGCAAATGATACAAGTAGCATGCAAGGAGTCAGGCATATCTGAGTACCAAAAGCACAACTCAAGGACAAGTCGTCTCAAATTTGGGTGCCCAAGACATCATTTACCATATCGAAGAAGGTTCCAAAGTTAAAGACACAAAGAAGAGCATCTTCAAGCCAAGAACCTAACACAAGATGGATTTGGAGGAAAAAGGAGCACTTATCTTCTCCGCAAACTGTAAAACCAATGAAGCAGTGGAGATTTAAGTGTCAAAACACTCAACAAAAACAGTTCATCAATGAAAAACCAAGATACCAGTGGCGAGTTAAAGCTCAACAACTGTCATTGATACTGACAGCTCAGGAATTCAACGTGCCAAAGCATCCTGATGGTACAAAATAGATATGGTAATCTGTCTCTAGTTCACTCACCAACCTTGGAGAGTTTGGTGAGGCCTAAGCCAGACAGTTCCTTGATCGCAGCAACCGAAAGGAAAATGGAGGTGGATGTGCAAGCAACAATGAAGTGCACCTACGGTTCCCACAAACTCACAACATTGAAAGCCATAAAGATGTTTGTTCTCTCCAGCATGATAAACTTAAAGATGGAGATGATGTTAAGCTATGAATATAAGATATAAGGGTAGTTTTCTTACCATTGTATCTTTATGTTGGAGATGAACCCTTGCGATGCCCACATACTATTCACACCTCCTGTTTTTGTGGTATGCAA
>NC_140939.1:87981342-88121342 GCF_014529385.1 Adiantum capillus-veneris
GATAACCAATCGACCATAGATGAGTGATAAAAAGGTTATTTCCAATTTCCTCTCTCTCTCTCTCTCTCACACACACTCACACACAAAGAAGATAAATATCTAATGGCATGAGAACTCAAAGGCCTATCCGACAAGTCTTGAACTCCAAACCTCATACAGAAGTATGGTTGGCTAGTGTGAGCTGAAAATGTTGATTAAAAGGATTGATAATTCACAATATTACACAGACTACAGAAAATTACGCATGATTACATGACATCAAGGATCAAAGCAAAAAAAATGGAAGGGATGATAGGGTCATCACATACCTTGAAGAAAAGAGGTGGCAACAAGAGCCAATACCAAGAAGCTAATTACTCCTGCAGCCTTTGCCATTTTTCTTCGTGTATGTGAGTGTAGAGAGAAGAGGTATAAATGTGTAGGTATGTGAGTGTAGAGAGGACGGATGAGTGTTTGGCGTTATATAGGCGTCTCTCTCTCTCTCTCTCTCGCTCGCGGACCCCAAAGAGATAATGCCAACACAATCCCACATTTCCTTCAGGCTTGACTTTAAAAGGCCTTTTTCACACACATTGGAATTTGGCGCATGCCTCATTGCCTTGCTTGGTCAAAAACGTGACCCATTGGGCCACATCCCTTATTGGAGCGCTTACTTGTCCTACCCCATTAGTCACCAAGAATGGGAAAAAAAGACAAAGTCTAAATTCCCTATGTAATTTTTGTTTGAAAGATGTCATTTTCAACAAACATTTTGCCAGGCAGGTTGTTAAGTCAAGTTTAACAAGGATGATTGGTTTTCTTCCCTTTTCTTTGAAGTGAACTCTTTTGCTCTGCTAAAACAAAAATAAAACGTGCACGTATCCTTTCCTAAACTAAAAAAGTTCACCAAAAACCAGTTTCTAGTGTATTTTTAAAGGACAAAGCTTAAAAATTCTCAGCTAGTTTGGAGGGTTATCTTGATGGAAAACAAGTATAATTTGGATAATTTTAGTATAAAAATTGCCAAAATCCCTAAAATTTTCACTAAAAAACGAGAGATTTCTTGCTCTCCTATTTTTCATTGATAGTTGAAAAAGAATTTGGTGAGCAATGGTTCTTGTATATTGTTGGTTTTTCCCCGCCATAGAAGCCTTGAACGAAAGCAAAGCTAGGATTTCGGAGAGGTTTGACTACTCTCTAGGGACTAGGTAGTGGGCATGGCTAGAAAAATACATTTTTCCTAACCAATCAAAATAAGGGGAAACTTGAAATTCTCTCGGTTTTTAGGTCAGCTTTGAAGCTTTTGCCGGTAATTACAATAAAACTTGTGTAAATTTGTCTGTTTTCTTAAAGGCAAGCTCAAAATTTAACCGGGATTTTATAATTTCAACCGGTTAAAATACACTAGACCCCGGTTTTTTTCTAACACTGGTATTGGGTATTAGGTTCTCTCTCTCTCTCTCTCTCTCTCTCTCTCTCTCTCTCAATGCTAGATTGATAGCTCGCATGTAATATCTTAGAACCGAGGGGATGGAGTAAGCTAAGCAATTCCTCGTGACTAAATGACACGGAGCTTTTAAGAGGGGGGGTTGAGGGGATCAATGGACGGGAAGTCCGTGCGCAGCCGTCGAGGCGATGTCCATCGTAGATCTCTTATTAAAACTAAACCCGGTCAAGAACTAAATTCGGACACGGAGCGTGTCCAGGTTTAGTCCTAGGGAAGTCCAGGTTTTGCGTTTATAACATTAAGTAAAACGGCTATGCTTTCAAACGTGCACGGGCGGGCGTAATGGTTATCCCATGCTTCAAAAAGCATTGAGGCGTGAGGCCTTGGGTTCAAATCGAAGCTCCTCACCTGCACCCCCACTTTTTGGGTAAGCCCGCCTATCTCGAGATGCCCGCCACACTTCTTCGTCGTCGATCCCCTTACCCGTCCCCTGTGTCACTTAGTGTCGTGGTAAGCAATTGGCATAGGGGGGGCAAGGCTTAACTCTATTGCTATAAATTGCTATAAGTTGATTGGGTAGCAAGCAACTCGACAACTGAGTGATTACAACATCATTTCAACCTCAATGCTTGACACGTGCTGACTCATAATTCTCCAAACTTTAACCAATAGATCGTCTGTATGAAAATTTGCTTTTGTGGGAAGTATTCACAAAAAACCAAGGTTAGTGTAGTTTTAACCAGGTAAAATTAAAAAATGCTAGCTAGATTTTGAGCTTGCCTCTAAGAAAACAAGAAAAGTCTCACAAGTTTTAGTGTAAATACTGGCACATGCTTCAAATTTTTTGCCTAGAAACCAGAAGCACTTTAAGCATGCTGTTAGTTTCTTTGGATAGGAAAAATGTTTATAGCAAGCCATGAAGTTGAGGCAAACACTACCAAGGCTCATAAATCCTTGTACGTAGGGCTACATGAGGAAGAGAATGGCATTTGAAAAATGCAGTAGAGCGATTTGAGAGAGTGAAACCTGAGTAACGCTAGTCATTACGATGGCCGACTAAGTTGTCTCTTCACAACCATCACTCAGGGGGAGGGACAATGTCACTTCCCCCCCTCTCTCCTCGCCTCCCTCTCATGACTCCACCTGGCTAGTCCCCTTTCCCACAGATCTCTCGTACGTGGAAATATTCTTCACCCGCTCAATGATGGCCAACCCCTCCTTCCCGCCACCCTCTACAAGGAGGTGGTGGACGCACTACTAGAAGAGATCGTCCAAAAACTTTAGGGGGCCCTTCTATTCAACTTGGTCAACTTCAATGGATGTGAAATGATGTCGCATTATCTCTAATTAAGGCCCAATAAGCACAGATAAAGTTGATCCTTCACAAGCTCCCTCTAGAGAGAAGGATCTACTTCCCAAAGATCTTTTCAACAAGGAGAAAGAAAAAGCATTGTTTAAAAATGCCCTACAACAAATGGAACAAGTAAACCCTCTATGACCCTTCCTTCAGCTCAAGTTAGAAAAGTACAACATGACCTAGAAGCCTTGCCCCTCATAGGCCTCTTAGCAGGCCCATACCCTCCTACAAAGATTCTGCGATCCTAGATAAGGACACAGTGGGTCTCCATTGGAGCTGAGGTCAAAACCATCCGGGCCCTTCCCAAAATCCATTACCTTCTGTTTTCAAGAACCCAAAAACGGCACTTAATGTGCTCATCTATGGAAAGTGGAAAATCAAAACATCCCCCCTCGGCTTGCTTAGGTGGAGCAAATATTTCAACCCTGAATGCTTCGCCCTCATTAACTGCCCTATTTGGGTTGCATTTCCAAACCTATCCCCCCACTACCATACACACCTGGAGGCCATAGGCTCAAAGCTAGGCAAAGTGCTTGGCACCAAACCCATTCCCTCGTGGCACCCTTAGGTACTCATCAAAATAGCTGCAGAGCCATCATACATTATTCAACCAACTAAGAATCACTATACAATGGACAAAAACCCACTCATGTTCATAGCAAATCAAAACTACAAACCTATAAAAAATAGCTGCGGAGCCATCATACATTGTTCAACCAACTAAGAATCACTATACTATGGACCAAAAAACACTCATGTTCATAGCAAATCAAAACTACAAAACCTATCAAAATAGCCGCAAAGCCATCATACATTGTTCAAACAACTAAGAATCACAATATAATGGACAAAAACACACTCATGTTCATAGAAAATCAAAACTACAAACCTATCAGAATATCCATCCTATGATAGGAGAGACAATGGGAGCTCAGCAAAGAATCCCAATAGGAAGATCCTTGCTATGAAGTGGAGATAATAATTGGGCAAGTGTTTGTTCACACAAGGGTGAACATAAATAGATTTTTAGGTATTGTGATGGTTACGGGATAGATCACTTACTTTCAAACTAGACCAAGAATCCTAAAATTCAGGGGAAAGCAAGGATAAATGTCATTGGGGTTTTGTCATGTTTGAGTGGATCAAAAACCATGCCAACAAATTCTATCAATGTGGTGGCTAGAGCTCAAGCTTTTGTTTCCTTTGTGCTCAATGTCCCTATCCCTTTTGTAAATTAAAACTTCTTTTTGGGAATGTTTGGTTTTTTTGGCTGAGAATGAAACACTAGAGGATACAAGGATAGTACCATGGGTGATGGCAAGTCACAAGTGATGAAGCTCATTCTAGAAGTGCAAGAGCCATGGCCACAGGCCTTATGGGAAAGAATGACAAACAGACAAGTTGGTAATGTGACTCTCAAGTTTGCACCTATCATGGAGATCAATATGGATCATGAGTTCTACCCTGGAGGTATACAATCTCTATAAGGTGATGCATGAACAGAAGTATCTGTAGAGAGCAAGCATAAAACCTTGAAGATTTTGCCGTCTTTCATTGGAGATCATGAAATAGAATCAAAGTTCAAGGTTATTCCTTCTCATGGAATCCAGTTCCAAAGATGATGGACATCAAAAGCCTTTATGAATTAATGTCAACTCCTATAAAATGCATGATAACTCTCTAAGAGATCTTACAAACTAGACTGCACCTATGGGGAGAAGTGGGTAAAAATTTGGAGAGAATGGGACTAAAAATCCCTCATCAAGATAGCCCCTTATATTAACACATGGGTAACACTACAAGAGGCTATTCATATTAGCGACGCTCACACAGCGACGCTAAAAAAAATAATTCCCGGCGTCGCTATGAGCGTCGCAAACTTACAAGTAAATTTGCGACGCTCATAGCGACGCCGGCTGGGCTAAAAAAAATAACAGAGAGCGCCCAAAAACTCAGATCTCAAATCTGAGTTTTTCGGTGCCCTCAAGCAAGGAGCAGGTAACGCTCTCCCTCTCTCTCTCTCTCTCTCTCTTTCTTCTCCACACACACACACACACACACGAGGAGAGGAAGGAGAGCCAGGTATGCTCCTTCCCTCTCCTCACTCTCATGTTCCCTTCCCCTCTTTCTCTCTCCCTCTCTCTCTCTCTCTCTCACACACACACACACACACACCCATAGTGTTTTTGAGAGAGAGAGAGAGAGAGAAAGAGTACAAACATAAACAAAAACGCACACACACATACATAAACAAAGAATGCACACACACATTGAGAGAGGAAAAGAGAGAGAGAGCATGCATAAACAAAAAACGCACACATTGAGAGAGGAAAAGAGAGAGAGAGAATATGCATAAACAAAAAACGCACACATTGAGAGAGGAAAAGAGAGAGAAAACATGCATAAACAAAAAAACGCACACACATTGAGAGAGAAAGAGAGAGAAACTAATTTAACGTCGTAGGAAACTAATTAAAATTAAAAGACCTAAAGATCTAGCCGACGAGGAGTTAAACTCAAGACCTATTATTCAAAAGGGAAATGGCATAACCAATCTATCATACTTGGCATGGGTGATAGAAAGGTTATACCATTTATCTCTTTTTATTGGCACACACGTCCACACACACAAGAAGAAGAGAGTTATAACGTCGTAGGAAACTATCCTAAAAGACGTTAAAGATTAGGTTAGATGTAGACTTATGTTAAATTAGATTTAGGTTTATTTAAGTTAAATTAGATTAGATTTATGTTTATTTTTAGTTAGATTTACGTTTATTTACGCTAGATTTAGATTTACGTTATATTAGATTAGATTTAGGTCTCCATAGACTGCGATGCCTGCATGAAGCGGGTGAAGAAAGCCCTCAATGGAATATAGGGTATTGCTGCATTCACTCATGGTGGGCTCCGTCGATCCAAAAGTACTGGTGAAATGTCTTCAGAAGATAGGAAAGAAGGTGGATCTTCAGGGCGGCAAGAGTCACTACATCCCCGACAATGACCATCTAGACAACCTCTAGTCATTCAACAGCAACTTCAAAGTTAGTAACAAGAGCAAGAACGGTCCAAAGGGCCAATTGCTGTCGTCAGATGTGGATGGAGATGAGGCCGCGTCACCGCCGGAAGTTAACTCTCACATCTTTAGTGATGAGAATGCCAACTCTTGCCGAGTTATGTGAAAAATTATGTGTTAAATCAGTTTTAAGGTTCTTATAATCCCTGTTAGTTTAGTTCTTTGTTTTTAATATAACATAATTTACGTTAGATTTAGATTTATGTTATATTAGATTAGACTTAGGTTTATTTAGGTTTACCCACACACACACACACACACACACACACAAGAAGAAGAGAGTTTTAATGTCGTAGGAAACTATCCCAAAAGACGTTAAAGATTAGGTTAGATGTAGACTTACGTTAAATTAGATTTAGGTTTATTTTTAGTTAGATTTATGTTTATTTAGATTTACGCTTATTTACATTAGATCGAGTCCACGCAAGAATTACTTACGGTTTAGAGTTTAAAGTTAGACGAACAGTGAAAAGATCTACTGTGAAAAGATGTTAAGATGCTGTGAAGTGCTACAGCTAGAGAAGAGGCAAAGGGGTTTTGTCCACTACATGCAGTATCATGTAGACGTGGGTCTGTAGATTTCTTGTACCCACAAATATAGGTATTGACCAATAAAGACGAGATTATAACCCGGTGGTTCTGATCTCCGTGCACCTCTAGACCGAGGTGTGCGGGGATTGGACATGACTAGAGAATGTGAGGTAGAGAGAGAGAGAGAGAGAGAGAGAGAGAGAGAGATAAGATGAAGAATTCCAATAGAATATTAAATTTGTTTTCTAGGTTATAAGATTTTTATTCTCATTGTGAGTAGTGACGAGGATGTGGGACCGTCCAACCGAAACACCTATCTCTCAACGAGGGTCTTATGTCCTTGTAATCAATGCAAGCATGCTGTGCGACGGACAAGACGTGTTTCTTTGCAGCACGTTTGCGAATTTGGCGAGTTCGATCCATCTATTATAGATCGAGTTGTTGCCAATTATAACTCATTGGACTCTGACGCTGGCCAACAAGCAGCAATCTTGCAACCCAATAGACGTGTTCGCAGGCGCTTTGGTCAAGCAGCATATGTGAGGCCACAAGATGTAGCCTCTGACAGCTCGGGGGATGATCATGCAGAGCACATTCCCAACGAGACAATGTTTGAGCCCGAGATTGATGAAATGATCGAGACGATCATGGATTCAGAAAGGCTTATCTATGATGATATGAAAAGTGAAGCCGATACGCCATTGTATAATGGAGCACGTATATCTAGATTGAAAGCAATCCTGGTTCTTCTCAACATGCAGGCAAAGTTTGGATGGAGTGACACTAGCGTCACAGCGCTTTTCAGGTGATCTATTACAATAAGTTTACTTTAATAAAACTCTAAATGTATAATGATCTGATAGATTTTTACACGACTGTATCGTATTTTTATGTTGTGTAGATTGCTTAAAGAGCACATACTACCAGCTGACAATGTGATGCCAGATTCCCGAGATGAAGCAAGAAATATTTTGCGAAACTTGGGGATGGATTACAATTCTATCCACGCTTGTCCTAATGACTGCATTCTTTTCAGAGGGGAATACATAGACATGGAGAAGTGTCCGAAATGTGATTCCGAAAGATATCGAGTAGATCTCCACGGGACAAAAATTCCACAAAAGGTTTTGCGACATTTTCCTCTGCTTCCTCGCATCAAGCATTTCTTCGAATGTAAGTCCATGGCCGCCCTAGCATCATGGCATGAGGAGAATAAATCTTCGGATGGTGTGCTACGAATTCCTGCAGATTGCGCAGCCTGGAAACATATAGATGGAACATGGTCGAATTTTTCCAGGGAAGCTCGAAATTTGCGCTTAGGCCTGGCTATGGATGGCGTAAATCCATTTGGTCAAAAATCAACATCTTACAGTGTATGGCCCGTTGTCATCGTCAACTACAACATTCCCCCGTGGTTGACTACGAAGAAGGGGCACCTATGGCTAAGCTTGATTGTGCGAGGGCGATATAAAGTGGAGAATATGGATGTGTATCTTCATCCACTATTGGAAGAGCTACAACAATTGTGGATTGGCATAGAGGTGGTGGATATGAGCCGACACATAGGACAACGGAATGCTTTGATCAGAGGCATTCTAATGTAAACCATGCATGACTATCCCGGGCTAACAGAATGCTTAGGTGATCTATTGACACTCCTCACTCGGACACTGTAAATCTTGTTTTTTCCCATAGTCGATCTATTATCATGTGTATACATGCAGGGCTTCAAACAAGCAGATACAGAGCATGTGTCACATGTGGACCTAGACTGAATGCACGTAGGGCGCCCTCACTGAAGAAGCAAATCTACGAAGGTCATCAAGAGGATCTTCCAGAGAATCATGTGTTACGCGACGGCTTTTTGGGAAGAGAGCCACCAAGGATGTCTGCACAAGCATGGTTAGAGCAGAAGGAGATGTGCGATGACGGATTGCCTCCAGGGATGAAGAGACTATCTCTATGGTACGAGTTACCATACTGGCCCCGACTCATGATCAATCACTTGTTCGATTCAATGCACATATTCAAGAATGTGGGTAATCTACTATGGGACCATCTGACCGGCAAGAAAGATACTTTGGGAGCCAGAGTTGACCTTAGAAATGTGGATCGTATGGAGCAATATTGGCCACAAACAGCGTCTGATGGATCGATAAAACTCCCTAAAGCACCATGGATTTTCACAGGAGCCCAAGAACGAAAAGTAAAAGAGACCATTCGATCTTTGCGGACCCCCACTGGCGTAATGCACTCGCTCAGAACGTGTTTTACTAAAGAAGGAAAGCTTACCGGTTTGAAGTCACACGATTGGCATAAAATGTGTCAGGTACGTTCATAGTGGACTTTAATATCATTGCATAAAATGTGGACTTTAATATCATTGCTGCACATACTTTATAGTTTATTTTACCGGTTGCCATTGAGGGATGTTTGTCTCTCGACATCCGTAACACAATCTACAAACTTGCAAAGTTGGTGCAATGGATCTCACAAAAGGAGATCAACGTAGACTCCATACCATTCGCCAAACTAAATGCTGCGGAGCTTGTGTGCATGTTTGAGAAACATTTTCCTACTACCATGCTAACCATTCAGGTGCATCTTCTTGTTCACATAGTTGATGAGGTGGAAATAGCTGGCACAGTTCATTCCAGATGGATGTTCTTCTTAGAACGTTTCATGAAAACGCTTAAGGGATATGTGCGTCAAAAGGCACGTCCGGAGGGTAGCATCGCAGAAGGTTGGTTGGTATCAGAGTCCCTAGTGTACATTGGAGAGTGGCTAGACGGATTTGATAAAGCCCAGGACACGTTATGGCGAACCATAGATGATGAGCGCATATCTGGGATTGTCATGTGCAATCTCGGTGTTGAGAAGAAGATGACGGAAGATCTAGAGGCTAAAATCAACCGATTTTGCATGCTTCACAATCCAGTGATGCAAAAGTGGATTTCACAATATGAGGATGCAAAGCAAGAGCGACAAAGGGCACGAATCGAGTGGAGACGGTGAAGACGACCACCGATGCTCTATCCGACGGGTCTGGAGAGCCTACCAACATTCATGAGCTTAAGATGGTTGCACAACCAATTGAAAAGCGCACAACAATGCGGTGACGAAGTGACTGAGGAAGAGTGGGAGTACTCTCGGGGTTGCGCGACCAAGGTAAGTTTGCAATGTACGACTAGCTAGTGACTTTATTTCTAAACGTTTGAACGGCCACTCATAATCTTTGTTCGTTGTAGTATAAGTCATACACAACAGCATGGTGTAAAGGTCGACATTTTAGGGTGGAACGGATCGAAAAAAAGCGTTTTACTCAAGATTGTGGAATCATGGCAAAATTTGAACAGTCTAGTCGACGACGTTCCTCTGATGCAGATCCTGTGGTGGCGGAACTTACTTACTTCGGCACGCTACAAGAGATTTTGAGGATCGATTACAGAGGATTTTTTGCCGACTTGTTCGACGTGCAATGGTTCAAGATAATCATGGAGGGTCGCAACGCTACTGTGCGTAGAGGAGAGTTTGGTTTTCTTGAGGTGGATTCTACTAAGAAATGGACTAACCTAAGAGACACTTTGGTACTACCCGAGCATTGTGAACAAGTAAGTATGTAAATAGTTAACATCCCCCTTTTACAAGTTATGTGCTTGAAAGCTCTCATGTAAGCTCTGGCAGGTAATATTTCATCCTACAAAGTCTACATCAAACTGGTGGTACGTCATAGAGGTAGCCCCTCGTAGTGCAAGGACGTATGAAGGCTACCATGTGCCAATCACAACGACATCAATGGAGGAGATCAGAGAAGATGCTCAATCAGAAGCCGCTGGGGTGGTGCCATACAAGCATCAAGATGCTACTACTCTATATGGGGTGCATGCATAGGAGCTACAAAATGAAACAGTGGATATGTGTTTAAACGGAGAGCTCTATATAGATATAGAAAGTTATGCTGAGTTATGCGAGGATGAGAGAGAGATCTCTTAAAGCCACAAATATTGTATTTGAACAATTTTGCTCCGTGTTGTAAAAGCTTTGGCTCTCTAAGTACCTTCCATGGTGTATAACGCTCTTTTCTACTCGCGCTCACATCTTTTGATTGAAAATTTGAGTTTTTGACTTGCCTCTTCTATCACTCAATTCATTGCATCATTGTATTTATATGCGTCATTACATCATTGTATTTAATGGTCTTTGCATCATTGTCTACTCTATACATTCAATATTAAGTTTAAATATTCGTGTGTTTAATGCAGGTATGGATGATGAGGAGTTTCTTTCTTCTTTGTCACCGCAGCAGAGACAGTGGTACGTGGAGCCTCATCGATCTGACGCATCATCACGCGTTCCTACTCCATCCGCATCTCCCTCTGTTTCGGAGCATTCGGCGCGCTCTGAAGCTTCGGTGTCGACGAGACGATCTTCACACTCGTTTAGACACCGGCGCTCTAGTGGTGGCGGTGGCGGTTGTTGTGGGGATTCCGCCGTCGATGCCTCCACACCGCGTCGTGTTCGACGAGGCTCTTTACCCTCCCCTTCTTTGCCTACCCCCACACCAGCCACATCATCGCCATCTACGCCAGGTTTTGCGCGGTTGACTGTTCCTAGCAGCTACACACCTCTACCTACTCCGCCAGGAGCCACCCCACTCGACACTCCTCGCTTCGGGGCCCAGACGCCGGTGGAGACACCTGACGTCCGTACCCCCATCGACACGCCGCTAGAGACCCCTGTCGGGACACCCAGGTTCACGCGTCACCGGCCAGAGGGCTTGCCTTACTCCGTCGACTTCAGCGGCGACATCATCATGGATGATGATGGCAAGAAGGTAATCTCGCGCATGCGTGGTCTTTGCTCTCAGCTGTTTAGACACTACATACTAAACAAATGGAGTGAAGTACCAAGTGATTTAAAAGACAGAGTCATCAGCATACTTCATGATGAGTTTCCCGTTCCAACACGGGGTCATCGCTTCAATGAAGACCTGATGAAGATTCGAATGCGCGAATACTGCAAACACAAGCGTTCTGAAGTGCAAAAAGCAATCAAGCATGGGTGGAACAGGTCAGATTGGCTGGCCAAAGAAGATTGGAAGAATGCGAAGAAAGCAGCGCGTGAGAATCCAGACAAGTGGAAGCAACAAAAGGATGCAACCAGAGCGCGAGTAGAGGCAGGGAGCTCGCACCACTTGGGGAGCGGTGGATGGGCATCATTTGAGGCGGATTTTGTAAGTGTTTTCTCATTGCTCTTTATGTTCGATAGTTTAGGGTTTATGAGTTTTTTAATTCTAACATAATGAAATCTTTGTATGTTTTGACAGTGGTCGATGACAGGACGTGACCCCACACCGTACGAGCGCGAGTACGCACGCAGGAAGGGCTTAAACGCCCTAATGGACATTCTCAGTTCTCGCGGTGGCATGGTTAGTATTAGGGTTTACTCTTTTCTATTTTTTGTATTGTTTTATAAATGTCGTTATATGTTTATACTTACTGAAAGCTGTCTTATTGTCTTTTTTTGCAGAATCCGACAGATACGCCGCTTGGACGCGATGAGACGTCTGACTAGACGACATCAGTTTAGCCGTAGCTAGATAGCATTAGTTTAGGGTTTCTCATAGCTTATGTATCATGAAACGGATTTTATACGTCTTTTTGAACCATGTATATTATTACATTTGTCACCGCTGTTCATTTTGCCAATCAATTCTTTATCCCTATGATGTTGTGCAATTGTCATTATTACATTTGCCAATCAATTCATTTTTCCTATGATGTGTACAATTGTCAATTTTACGCTTGTCAATTTTGCAAACAATGCGTCTTGTGGGTGACTATTTTGGGTCTATTATCTACCCTTGCACTTTTTTTAAAAAGTGAATCAAGTACAATATGGTTGATGGGTGGCAGGGCATTCAATGCCCTGTCACCAAAAAAAAATTCACCAAAAAAAATTCACCAAAAAAAAATTCTCTCGGGCGTCGCTATAACCGTCGCTATTTATGGCTCTGGAGCGTCGCTATAAGTGTCGCTATAGACTTCTGTGTAAACGTCGCTATAACCGTCGCTATGAGCGTCGCTATGATTGTATCTATATAGCGACGCTTATAGCGACGCCTATAGCATCGCATATAGCGACACTCTCGTAGCGACGATTTTAGCGACGCCGAGGGTTATAATAACCCAACGTATTTCCGTCGCTAACAGCGTCACAAGAGCACACAACCTCTTGTAGTGTAAAACCACACAAGAGAAACCAAAGGCAAATCTTGTTCCTATAAACAAGGTTGGTGATTATTGCGAAGGTAAAGAGGGAAATACCACCTTGACGCTAGAACACAAAGGGGGACTGGAGTGGCCATTGCTCTACAAATTAAGGTGGCCAATACATTTTTGTAAGGAAATATGACATAGCTAAATAGGTATTTGAGTAGCTTACTTAATGGAGAGAGATAAATTTTCCCACACAAGAGATTATAGAGTAGGGAGAGAGACAGAGAGAGAGAGATAGAGAGAAGAGATCAAACACAATATACGTGGTTCACTCAATGTGGGCTACATCCACGGAAAAGCAACCACTTAATGCCTTTAGTACTTCAAACAAGAAGTAGGTTACGAAGGAATTATACCCTTGATAGAGGTCCCACCTTGCTTCACTCTCACCACCTCACACCCATCTTGTTTCAAAAACTTCACACTCCATTTTTATGTGTAGAAGAGGCCTCCTTTTACAGGAAAAAAGGGTTCCCTCTCTCATGAGAGGCAGCCGTATGTAGCCGCCCTTGTGTTGAGAAGTCTGACTTGGACTCTCTAATGTGGCCATGTGTCGCCGCCCTTGAGAAGACAAGTCCATCTTGAACTTGGCCACATGCCATTGAATTCGATCGCCGCCCATCGGCCATTGACTTTCGACCACCGGCCACTGGCCAACCGAATGGCCGTTTTCCGACCACTATTCGGCCCACCGTCCAACCATAATATTTTGGTAAAAAAGAATATTTTGATGATAAAAATTTTGGTTGTCGGTGAGTGATTTTTTTTCACGCATGATGGCTTCTCCTCATAAACTAGGTGGCCTTACAAATGTGCTTTTTTGTTACAAAGAATTACAAGGGGTAAATAAGGCTCCATATGTAACAATTTCCGACTTGGAGACTAATCTCCAAAATAAACCTGTGATGATTGCTTTCTATCTTGGCTTCTTATCCTTGAATTTTGATTGAAGATGAGAAGAAGCTTAACTTCTCCTTGTTGACCACCTTTGTAAACATGCCTGCATGATTTTCACCTGTATGCATCTTTCCTAGCTTTAGTTGTCCCTCTTCCAAAAGTGTGTGTATGAAGTGATATCTTACCTCAATGTGCTTTTTCCTTGAATAAATGACTGAGTTATTTGCAAGATGGATAGTACTTTGCCTATCACTCTACAAGACACAATTCTCTTGTTTGAATCCAAGATCTTCTAAGAATCTGTGAAGCCATAGAATTTCTTTGCTTGCCTCTGTCATTGCTACATACTCTGCCTCTGTGGTAGAAAGTGAAATCATTTTCTACATATTTGAAGCCCAACTTACTGATGTGCCTCCAACTGTGAATTCATAGCCAATAGTGCTCCTTTGAGTATCTTTGTCACTTGCCATATCTGCATCAACATATCCTTGAAAAAAAAATCAGTTCCTCCAAAATACAAAGCATTTGTTGTTGTCCCTTTCAGATACCTAAGTATCCACTTCACAACTTGCTAGTTCTCTTTACATAGGTTGTCCATGAACCTACTTACAACTCCCACTGCATGTGAAATGCCTCGCCTCATCCAGGCCATAGCATACATAAGAGAACCTACCGCTGCAGCATATGGAACTTTAGTCATATAGGCTATCTCTTCTTGTGTCTTTGGACACATATCCTTGGTTACTTGAAAATCACCATCCAAAGGTGTAGAAACCGTTTTCACATTTTTCATTGCAAACCTTTCTAGTACCTTCTTGATGTAATCCTCTTGAGATAGCTTTAATGTCTTCTTCGTCCTATCCTTTGATATCTTCATACCAAGTATCCTCTTTGCAACACCTAAATCTTTCATTGAAAAGTATTTAGACAGCTCCTCTTTTAGGTCTTTGATGTCCTGTGTGTTAGCATGTGGAATGAGCATGTCATCAATATACAACATTAGCATGATGAACTTTCCATCTCCCAAATTATTCGTGTAGATGCCATGATCTGAGTTGCACCTTCTGAATCCATGATCCAGCATCCATTGATCAAAATTCAAGTACCATTGTCATACAAGCTCTTCTTCAATCTGCAAACCATTTTCTCCTTACCCCTTACTTCATACCCCTTTGGTTGAAGCATGTAATTTTCCTCCTCTAAATCACCGTGAGGGAATGCCATATGAGGAAATCCATACTCCGAGCGAATATTTTTGAGCATATGCAAACTCGAGCAACTTTTGGCAATAGAGTGCCTCAATTTAACATAAGAAATAGATAGTGGAAGCTTAGGTGAAAGCACAATTATAGCATACAAGAATATTTGGAATCTATATTTGAGGAACAGTTTCAAATATAACATTGATTATTGAATTTAAGTGGTAGAGGGTGGCAGCCAACCTGAAAACATTATTCATGTAGTTTGTAGAGGAATTTTAAGTTTATGGTTGAATAGAGATAGTGATCAACGACCTAAAATGTATACTCTCTTTGATGTTGACTGAAACCTGCTGCTTCAAATAACCAATCCACAATTGAGTGGAAGAAAGGTTATTCCGTTTCCTCTATAGCCCCTTGTCAGACACAACCAATGGACAAAGCACATAAGTCACTTTTTCGCATTATCAAATGTCTGTAACCCAGGTGGAAGATCTATCGGTTGTCTTGCATCGTGTGGATGGCTTGAATCCTATGGCAGGTATTGGTGCCACAAATCTTGATGATATTCCCCATTGAACACTGATGGCGAGGGGTTCATGTCGGTCGATTTCACTCAACAGTGGACACTTGTTAAAAGCAACCAGCTTTTGCCACTTCATCCCCGATCAACACGTCTGGGTGGACACGGGCCTTATTTGTTTCGGGAGACGACGATGTTAAAATAAATACATTCCGTACTGTTTAGCAATCAAGGGCCGTTTATGTATCCGTTGTTGCCTCTCAAATCCCATTTTTGGAAATGTACGTCGAACAAGTTTTGCGATTGTGAAGATTGCCTAATAGCCTTGGCCCACACATGAGCAATAGCTCCACCATGCTCCAGCTTTTTGACAGACGCTACAGCTAAACGGCATAAGTTGTCCGTAATTTATCTAACACTACAGTGATTTGACGCTCATTATATATAATCCCCTCAACGTAATCCCTTATGTCAAGCTATATAAACTGGCCTCGGACAAGATGCTCTGAAATGATACTAGAAAATGTAGTGCTCTCAAAATCCCTATCGTGAGCAGCTTTTACCCGAAAGAACGTGGATTCTTGGGTTGGAGGTCATTAACAGGTCAACACATGAAAGCATTCCTTCATTGATGATCATTGCTTTGGCAACTTCCCCTCGCTATCTTCTTCTTTGCCATCTTGGCTTAGCGAAAGTTGCAGGCAGCAGTTATGAGACTGAGCAAGCTTGGACGTCGTGTGTGTTGCTACTCTGGTGGAATAGAATCACGGCTTTCTACTTAAACCCCCCCCCCCCCCCCCCCCCGCCCCGACAAATTGGTCTACTTATACTTTAGTCCCGCTTCCCTTCAACAACTGCATGTAGCCATCTGCACCGCCGCGGATGCCTACAGGCAGGTATCATGAGGCAGCAGGTCAATGCTCATGAAGTCCCCCTCCCTTTCGAAAATAGCATGTAGCCATCCACGCCTACGTGGATGCCTACAAGCAGGTGTCATGAGGTAGTGGGTCAACATCTTTTTATGCTCATGAAGTCCATTCAAAATTTGATTATACAAACAATTGAGTAAGCGGTTCAATTTTTCTAAAAGACCAAGAGAATCAAGGGAGATTCTCATGCGGACTTGTGTAAAGGAAACAAACCACAGAGAGTTTTTTAAAGGAAAGAAGTTACCGCCGCTCAAAAGTGTAGTCGTGCTCAGTGCGCATGGGGAACTGCATGCAATGTGGTGGGCAACAAATAGGTCTCTCTCTCTCTCTCTCTCTCTCTCTCTCTCTCTCTCTCTCTCTCTCTCTACGCAGGTCCCCGCAAGACCTAAGAAGAGTGAGACAGAGTCGAGGGATTTCAAGAGAGGGAATGGGAGGCGATCGTGAGGAGCCCACAGTGTTGCACGGCTTGTTGCTGCAAGCTATCCGTAGCGAAGGTAGAGGTTTGGGGTGGAAGTAGGAAAGGCAGAGGTAGAGGCATTGAGGTTGGGCACCTGTGTACGCAGGGTCAATGCTAGGCATGAGAGGGCGTGCAGACACGTAGGGGTAGCTAACATGGAAGAGGGAAGCTTGGAAGGAATATCCAGGGGTAATGGATTTTTTTAAAGGTGGAGTGACTAGAGTAGCCTTATAAACAATTGAGTAGCTTTAATGTGATTTATTTGAAAAAAATATCTCATGGAGTTTTTGATCGCCAATTCTTGGACACCCGTTTGTCTGATGTTGAGAGAGAGAGAGAGAGAGAGAGAGAGAGAGAGAGAGAGAGAGAGAGAGAGAGAGAGAGAGAGTTTTATCCCCCACTTTGCACGATTTGTAGCCATCCGCACTGGCACGGATGGCTACACATATAGTCAATTGAATTTAAATGTCCTCTTAGTATATATACAGTGAGAAAACTTATAAAAGCTTTGAGCTCTTTCCTCCAGATGTATTTTAGGTAATATGAGGCCGCTTGACCATGCCATTTCTATTCACCAGAAGCAATAACCAAAGGTGAAAATAAGCATGGTGCTCAAGACTATTTATATGGCACAGGTACGGCACTTAAACGTGGCCGTGTAGTTGCATAATGTTATTTTATGTTTATCTTGAATAAAATCTTGATTGACTTCTAGTTTGAACTTAATGAATGCTTGTTGGTTTGAAGAGATAATGTACATCATGTTTTCAAAATTACACCTAGCTATTTAGTGTTCATATTGTTCTTGGTTCAACGAATAGTATAATAGTCATTTACAATTTTTGGCAAAGTAGTAGGTGCCAGTCTACAAGAGATTCATGCATGTACTCACCCTCATTTCACACTAGGTTTAACCATAGGTCATGCATGCGTATCCATCAATGTAGAGGAGCGGCTGAAAGTTTCCTATGTATACTCACTTATCCACTCCATAAAATATTGTAAAGAGAAGGCTTTCACATCCTCGGATGTGGAATGTGAAGAGGAGATGCGACCTGATTATATAATTATCGATGATGCTTTGAATCTATCTATGATATAATGTTCTTTGGCCTTCTTGATATATTTTAGTTCCTTGGATACTACATGGATATCTCTAGTGTTTTATGTGAATGTTGTTTGTTAAATTGTTTCTATCTTGATGTCTAGATTACTTGGTTAGTTCCTTTTTACAATTTTCCCTTTCATGAAAGTTGTTTACTAGCTAATACTGAAACGAAAATAAGGTTCATGGCATTGGAGGAGATGTCAATAGGCACTATTGGAGATTGAAATTGTTGTGGTTTCCAATATTACTTTATTTTGGTTTTAGAGGAAATGATTGCATGTGCCTATGCAAATTATAATTTCTTATATCTTCCTTTCTCTCACCCTTCATGTCTCTCTCCTCAGAGTGTGTGCTACTAATAACAAAGTTCCATTTTTGTGAGGAAGTCGCTCGGTTTTTTCTTTGCTTGAGAATGTTTGCTCGCCGTTTGGTAAAACTCATGCCATATTTACATCCATTTGATCAAGATTTAAATCATGAGTAGCCACAAGGCTTAAGAAAATCCTAATTGAGTTCATTTTTACAACAGGAAAAAATATTTCATTGATGTCAATACCTTTCTATTGAGAAAACCCTTTCACCACAAGCCTAGGCTTGTACCTTTTCTTCCCACCTTCTTCTTCCTTCAACTTGTACACCCAATTGTTCTGAAGTGCCCGCTTACCTTTAGGAAACTCAAACAACCCCCATGTTTGGTTGCGATGTAATGAGTCCATCTCCACTTGCATGCTCTTTATCCATTCTTCTTTGGATTCGTGTTGCATAGCTTCCTCGTATGATTTCAGATCTCCCAAATCTGCGATCAAGAGATGGTTGAAGGAAGGAATAAACCTTTCTGGAGGTCTACTTGATCTTGTAGATCTTCGGGGAATAAGTTGAGGCTTCTCATTTGGTTGAAATTGTAGTATGTTGTCACCATTTGCACTCCTTGATTCTTCACCGTCCTCAAGCTCCATGCAGTCATCACCTATTTCTTTTGTTTGTTTTATTTTCAAGTAATGTTTGTACATATTTTGTTCATTGAAAATTACATCCCTACTTCTAAATGTTTTACCATCTTCATGATTCCATAGGTGATACCAAATTCACCTTCTCCATAGACAATGAAGAAACACTTTTTGGACTTTGCATCTAGCTTTGACCTTAGGCTTCTATCTATGTGCATGAAATCCTCACACCCAAACACTTTGGGAAATGAATAATTCACCGGTTTACCTATCCATACCTCCTCTCGAACGCCCCCATGCAATGCCGTTGGGGTGACCGGTTGATTAAGTACACAGACATACTTATTGCTTCCGCCCAAAGCTCAAGCAATAAGACTGCATGTAGCCGTATACTTTGTGCTTGCTCCATGATTGTTATGTTCATTCTTTTGGAAATTCCATTCTCTTGAGATGTCCTTGGGGTTGTCCTTTGACTCCAAATGCCATTGCTAGCACAATAGCTTTCAAAAGCTTGGCTGTAATATTCACCTCCATTGTCGGATCTAAGGCATTTAACCTTGGTATCTACTTCATTCTTCACAAACGCTTTCCAACTTTGAAATATGGAAAACACATTGGATTTATTCTTCATGACATAAACCCTGTTGAAGATGATGACATAGGAAACAGAAGGAAGACATCAACTAAGAGTAGAAAGAAGATGGAGAAGGAGAAGACACAGAGCTTGCGTACGAGATCTCTGTAGTCTCTCTCTGTATTAGAATAATAGTGTATACAAACTCAGAGCTACAAAGCTTATATGAAACCCTAAGAGATAAGGTGTCCTTTCACACCAGATGTCCAATTGTTCTGATACCAATTGTTGAAGATGATGAAACAGGAAACAGAAGGAAGACAACAACTCAGAGTAGGAAGAAGATGGAGAAGGAGAAGACACAGAGCTTGCGTACGAGATCTCTGTAGTCTCTCTCTCTCTGTATTAGAGTAATAGAGTATATAAAATCAGAGCTACAAAGCTTATATGAAACCCTAAGAGATAAGGTGTCCTTTCACACCAGATGTCCAGGGGGAGAAAAGTGCCCCTGATGAAGCGCGTATACACACTAACCCTACTACATGTCTACAAATCCCCCCTGTAGTGATAGTGTGAATCCGTACAAGGTAGCAGATCATCATGTGTATGAGAGTAAGCCCAAAGCTTTTCGGAAAGCTTCAAACTTTTCTCATGATAACGCCTTCGTAAATAGATCTGCAATATTATCCTGTGTAGGACAATAATTTAGTGTGATCTCCCCTGCATGTAGCCTTTCCCTGACATAGTGGTAGTGAACCTCTATGTGCTTTGTTCTTGCATGAAATACTGGATTCCTTGCAACTGCCATAGCACTCTGACTGTCAGTGAAAATGGTAGTGGGTGCCTGTTGACACTCACAAAGATCTGCCAATAAGCTACGTATCCATACACAATCAACTGTTGCCGTGAAAGCTTCTATGTACTCAGCTTCACAAGTTGATATAGCCACTGTGGGTTGCTTCTTGCTTAGCCAAGATATACATGCATTTCCCAAGAAAAAACAATTGCCACTTGTGGAATGTCCTTGTGAGCGGGATGAAAACACACACAGCGCCTCTATAACGACCCGACACACACTCTTGGGAAGATACACACACACACTATGGGGCACCACTCGGCTTAGACAACACACCTGGCCGAGACAGGGAACACACCTCTGGAGTGAGAGGAGAGAGACTATCCACTTGCCCACTCCACACAGACACACACACACACACACACACACCCAAAAAACTCAGCTCAAAAGAGGAGAATTTCTGATGTTTAGATACAATTGAGCTTGGGCCAACACCAATGGGGCAAATAGCTCACACACTATGGGTGAAAGAAGCCAGATACAATCATAAACTGGAGCAGAAACTTCGCTCATAGGAGGAACTTACACAGAAAAACAGCAGGAAAAGAGTGAGGAATTTGGCAAAATGGACAGCGCCATCGCGTCCGGAACGGCCCAAAACCCCAGTCTACAATGTCAAAGTGCTCAAATCCGACCTCGGATGAGCAGTTTACGGCCAAAACAGGCTCCAAAATGGGCAAAAACACACCTGCGGCTGTTCCTCCTCTCTTCTCCACGTTTTTTTCTGGTCTTCTCTCTCTTTTTTCAGTTCCCACACTTAGCTTTTTTAGTTGGGCACCCTTGGCCTTTTAGATGACCTCAAACGGACCCCGAACAGGCCAAAAACTGACCTCGCAGTGCATAGTTGTCAACTTTTTGCATCATTCGCACACCTGGCACTCAGCTTTTTTCCAATAATGCACCTCGCCACCACGTGAAGTGGCCCCAAAAAAAAGGTCCTCATGATGACCTTTCTGCATAATTCTCACAAGCAAACACCCACGTTGTGTCCGTCCTCATCTGCGTGCAAATATTGACCTCGTTCGCCCTCCTGACGCCACTAGATGCCATCTGACGCACCTGCTGACCTCACGTCGTCGGCCCGCGGATAGCTTCCTCGAGAAGTTTTACGCGCTACCAACTCCTCCTTATTGTAGAAAAAACACACTGGTATTGGTAATAGTGAAAATCGATGCACTATGTACATGCTGTCCTACCTGTACACATGTGGGCCCCACATAACCACCTGGCTAAGGAAAATGGGCAATTCTTTATTTGATGCACCATGCATGTGTATGTACATATGCGCAATCCCTTGCTCCAAAAAACTCCTGACATAATTTGCCCATCCCCTAGTCTGCTAGATCATTCATGATCAGCAGCAGCAAAGAGAGATATGAGACTCGCCGCATCACAAGTCTCCTCATCCTTCACCAACATTTCTTGCTCCACCGATAACTCATCTTGTTCCACCATCATCAATCTAGCATGATACAATTTAAGACGCAATCCATTTACCCTTGACTTATGTAGAACACCATCCAGGTTAGCCAGCTGATATGTGCCATTTGGAAAACACTCTACTACCTTGAAAGGGCCTTCCCACTTAATTTGAAACTTCTTTTGGAAGGTGTTGTCCAGCTTACTGTTGTAGCGCAAAACCAAGTCATGTTTCTTGATACCCTTACTTTTGACCTTTTCATTTATCTTTGTCAAAGCCTTATCCTGCATCTGCCCATAATGCTCCAATGCGCTCATCCTATCCAACTGGACCTCTTGTAACTGCAAGAGCCTCTCTTTGAATGCATCACTAGGCGGCCCAAGCAACTTCTCTAACATCTTGACCGCAGGCAACTCTACCTCCACAGGCAATAGTGCTTCCTTTCCATACACCAAATGAAATGGAGTAAACCCTGTACCTGTCTTCACCGAAGTACGGTAAGCCCATAATGCACTAGGCAATTCTAAATCCCAATTCTTTCCCTGGTGCTCTGTCACTTTTGAAAGAATCTGTACCAACTCACCATTGAATCTTTCATTCAAGCCATTACACTGCGGGTAATAAGGAGTGGTATGCTGGTGCCTAATCTTCATCTTTGCACATAAAAAATCTAGCAGTTTAGCTCTAAAGCCAGGCCCCTTATCTGAAAGTAACTCCAGTGGCACCCCAAACTTGCAACATATTTCATCATACACAAATTTTGCCACATCCTTTGCAGTGATCTGTTTTACTGCTATAGCCTCTGCCCATCTAGAGAGATAGTCCACTGCCGTCAAAATATAGCTTTTGCCCCTGCTTGTGATAGGTAACGGGCCTATTGCATCAATCCCCCACTTTTCAAACACATCAAACGCCATAATGGTTTTTCGTAGCTCTGGCTTCAACACTCTCTTCCCAAATGCTTGACACCTATTGCAAGACCTACACCAATGGTGAACATCCTTGTGCAAACTAGGCCATACATACCCCTCTTGCAAAATCTTATGCAAGGTGATCTTTAGAGCAAAATGGCCACCACATGCGCCTTCGTGATTCTCTTCCAACACTCTGTAAAGCTCCTCCCGCCAAGGTACACGTCTCAACACGAGATCAGCCCCTTTCATGTATAAGACATCACCAATCAATTTGTACCTGTATGCTCTACGCACAAAGCCATACTTCTTAGACTTCTGAATCTCCTTTGGAATGATTCCTGTTAGCAAAAACTCCTCTTCTTGAGCCAAACTTTCCCGGCCATGATAAAGAGGTAAAGTGGTCCTCAACACAAATAGCTCCCCAATCATGCCTTGAGCTGCTTCATGTGCCTCTCCATTTAGAGCACGTTCAATGTGTCTGATACTCCATGCTTCAAACTTTTTTAACATGCCTTTAATTCTGAAGCACATTTCCTTCAATGAGGTGTTCTTGCTCTTCCACACACCCAACACTTGCTTCACCACTAACAAGGCATCACCTTTTATGCTCAACCTTTGAACCCCATGCTTCAAACAAATGTGTAATCCGGCTTCCAATGTAGCATATTCAGCCTCATTGTTACTATGAGCATCCAATTTGAACCCTCTCTTGCATACTAGCTTCCCCTCTGGATCATAAAGTGCTATACCCCCTGAAGCTGCATCATGGCTCTTTCTGTATGAACCATCAAAGAACAACACATGTGCATTGCTGATCTGTGGCACTTCTTCAACTACCTTTCTCACCACCTCTTCCTTAACAATAAGGGGATTCTCCTTGTAGGTCAACAAATCAGCTAGGGTAGCCCTTGTACTATCTTCCACTAGAAAAGAGAACTCGAACTCTTGCAGCTCAATTACCCATTTCTTCACCACATTTGACATGTTAATACCATTAATTAACTGTGGCAAAAAGGCATAACTCGTCAAGAAAACAAAAGGCCGTGGTAGCAAGTAATGACAAAATCGTCGACAAGCAAATATTACACTGGCCATCACTAGCTCTACTTCCGATAACTTTCTCTCCGCTACCAACTTCACTCGGCTTGCACAATACACTGGCCTCATATAATGGCTGCCTTTCCCCTTTTGCAATAGCATGGCTCCAATGGCATCATCCCCTACTGATGGATTTACATAAAAAACTTTCTCCCAATCAGGAGCCTGCATGGCTGACAACCCCCCTAACACCTCTTTCACCTCTTGAAACACTTCTTCACACTTGTCATCCCATTGCAATGGATCATGCTTTGCCACTTGTTGTAATGGATAAAGAAGCTGCGAAGACAATGGAATAAACCGTGCCATGTACTTCACTTTGTGTATAAAGGTTGCCAATTGCTTCGTACTCATAGGTGATGGAAGAAGAATAATAGACTTCACCTTATCTGGATCAGCCTCAATGCCATTTTCTGATACCATATGGCCCAATAACTTCACCCTTGGCTGTGCTAGATGACATTTCTTTGGATTTAGTTGTCCTCCACATTCATCATATCGAGCCAATACCATCTTCAACTTCTCATGATGCTCAGCCCTACTGCTATAGACACAGAAGTCGTCCATAAAAGCCTTAACACAACTACCAATGAATGGTTCCAGCACCCAATTTGCTCTTTCTTGATAGAAAGATGGTCCATTTGACAACCCAAACGGCAACACTGTGTAGCAATAGCAGCCCCATGGCGTAATAAAAGTTGTCTTTGTGCGGTCTTTAAGAGCAATCTTCAATTGAAAATAGCCTGAAAAACCATCACACACACTGTACCTCTCATAACCTGCCACTGAATCCAAGATCTGATCGATGAATGGAAGAGGATATGGGTTCTTCTTTGTGGCTGCGTTTAAGGGCTTAAAATCTACACAAATCCTCCACTTCCCATCCTTCTTTGGACTGACTACTACTGGACTCACCCATTCTGTGGTCTCCACAGGGACTATGAACCCTGCCTTCAATAACTTGTCCACCTCTACCCGCAAGGCTTCCATTTGCTCTTGACCCATCCTTCTTAGCCTTTGCCGTACTGGCTTAGCACCTTCTTTCAGCTCTATATGCATCTCTTCACCCTTGAACCCTCTGATCTCTTCATATGAAGTAATGAACAAATCAGGAAAACTAGCCAGCATATGCAAAAATATATCCTTCTCCATAGCTGAGAGGTCTCCACTAATCATTTGCGTCATTAATTCCTGCTTCTTTGACAACTCAACCTTGGTTTGCATCAGCCCTTCAATCACTTCATAAGGCCCTTCACTTTCATCTTCAACTTCATTCGCAAATGCGACTAAACCACACTCCTGGATTTCTTTATCCATCAAAATAAATGCAACATCAGCATCCTCGTCACTGCTGGTAGTGCTATCACTATCCTCATCTGTCACCGTGGAAGAGTCTTCATCACTAGACTCATCCTCATCTTCATAAAGCTCCTCTAATCGTTTCCTTGTGTCCATATTATAAAGCTTCTTGGTACCTGTGTTTCCATAGAGGCTAATCGTACCATGTCGCCAATCTTGAACAGCTCCCACTGCACGTAACCATGGTCTGCCCAGTATAATAGGATATGCTCCCAACCCTGCTGGCATCACATGAAAATCAACCACTGCCTTTGCATCATATGCCTCCACTTCTAAGCTCTTTACAACACCCAAGCATTTTACTTTTTGATGGTTTGCCAATCTGATCCGAAAACCTGACACCCCAGCCACTGTGAGACCCATCTTCTCAACGCATGAGTGTGTTATGACGCATATTTGGGCTCCGCCATCCACATAACCTTGTCCCAAATTTTTCCTTTTATGCCACACATCTACTATTGGACAAATGTCTGGTAGCTCATCCATTGCCAACACCTTTACTGAACCTCTCTCTGGCTCTTTCTCCATTGGGTTAACCATCCTCTTCCACTGTCGCTTTAGCTTAGGCACCATCTCTATAAGCTGCCCAAAAGTAACATCTGCCTTCCTGCTCGTCAGATCCTCCTTCAAGTCATAGCTTAATTGCCCATCCCCTAGTGGAAAATCTGAAACATGAAACTTTCGACGAGCTCTCCTTTTCCTCTTGGCCTTGACATCCTCGCCTTCATGGCTCTTTCCTTTCTTCTTACTAGGACCTGGGGCACTTCTTCCTTCCTTTTCCTCTGTGGTCCTCTTCCCAATAGGCATCACTAATGTATCCTCTAGCTTTGATGCCTTCTCCAAGGTGACTACACTTAGCACTTTTGTTTTCCCTTTTTCCTCCTGGGTCAGTCCACTGGTTCCTTCGTCTCCCTTAATTTCGATGCCATAATCATTTGACCTAGTTAGCACCTGTCTTGGCAATGGATACATGTCTCCCCCCATCCTTGGTGGCTTATCACATTGCGGGCTGATGTGGCCCAACTCTCCGCAATTATAACATGTGGGCGTCTGCCTCCAAAACCTACTATTACTTTGTCCAGCACCATTCCTAGGTCTTTCTTCACCTCCTGGCTGATTTGCAAACCGCCCTCGACCTCGATTATTTCCCACTTGACCTAGCATGTTTAGGCTGAGATTCTTCATCAGATCAACCACTTGCCTCATGTCTTGCCTTAGGCCATCATCTTGCACTGCTGTAGTGACCACTGCTGGCATAACCTGAGTAGTAACAGGAACCACTGGTTCATGATGAACCCCTGACATGCGCCCTTGTAAAGACTCTATAGGCTGAAATTCAGACCTCATTGGCAAAGACTCCACCCCTAACTGGCTCATTTTCCTCAGCTTCCACTCTTTGTTCCTTGCTACCTCTAGTGCATCTTCATATGTCCTAGGCTTCTTTAGCTCTACTCTCCAACGTATATTCTCCCAAAGACCAGCCAAGAACCTGTCCTTCTTCATCATGTCAGGCGGGGGTACCTGTGGTGCTAAAGCCTTGCACATTCGCTCCCATGCCAATGAAAACTTACGTATGTACGCATCTACTGGCTCACCTTCCTTTTGCACCAAAGCCTGTACTTCTTGCCACACTTTGTCAGGGTCTTCTATCTTCACAAACTCCACTTCCAATCCATGCCTTAGATTGTCCCAACTCAATCTTATAGGTGGATCAGCCATACGCAACTCCTCTTCAAATGCTTTGGACCAAGCTCGTGCATCACTCTTCAAACAAATTTGGAGAAGGCGTAACATTTGCGTAGGGTCATGAATCTGGTTGCTAATGCAGGCAACCTCCATCTTTTCCAAAAATTCTTCCACATCTTCATCACTTCTTCCATGAAACTCGGGATAAGAGAAAGCCATGGCTACCCAAATTATGATGCTTTGAGAACCCCTTCAAACACACGTGCAAGAACCCAAAACTTTTCACTTCCCAATCCCTAGAAACTTCAATGGAGCTCAACTTTAGATAAGGACAAACACATGCACATCAAATGAGTTTTCATAGTTGATCATCGGAATGACAACAGGCAAAGGACATTCCAGGATCTCTCTCAATCTTCTTGGCCCAAACATAAAGACTATGCGCTGCTGGAAAAAGATCTTCCTGGACACATGAACATTAATCTGAATTCTTTGCGTTAAATGAAAAGGAGTGAACTGAGGGCCATTTTGATCATCCATTAAAGCCAACCATGAAGCTCCCAAGAAGGCACACCTGACTCAACCTCTGATTTTGCCAAAATTTCAGCAGCATAACAGCATAAATGGCTCAAAATACCAAAAAACCAGCCATCATAACTTGGGAAAATTTCGACAGAGTTTCCCCAGAAGTAGAGCAGTAGGAACCCAAAATATAGACTGTCTATGTATGCATAAACTGTCAACAATAGAACCCGAGCATCAAGTAGGACTCACTAGTACATAGCCTATGGCGAGGTCATGAAAAGGGTGCTCCAGCTACCTGTATCACCGAAAGGATCTCCACATTTGAGAATCCCCCAGCTCAATAAAAACCTCACGCTATCGACCCTCACACGAAAGCTAATGCAAATCGCGTATAGTCAAGTCTCAGAAATGACTATCTTCCAAACCAAATCTCAGAAATGGCTGGGACTGCCAAATAAAACCATATATGGCTCCACAAAGGCGTACAATGGCAGTTTCCACAAGTAACGTACAATCCAACAGACAATGCGCTCAAATAGGCGCCAAGTGATGCATTCCCACAACAACTGCAAGTGACATCACTGCTAGTATATCACTGTACTCCAGCTACCTGTACCTGTCCCTGTAACCTGTAACCTGTAACCTGTAATCTGCAACCTGCAACCTGTAATCCCGAAGCTCGAAGCTCGAAGCAGAAGGTACTCGAAGAAGATCCTCCGTGGGGGCGCCAAAAGAATGTGAGCGGGATGAAAACACACACAGCGCCTCTATAACGACCCGACACACACTCTTGGGAAGATACACACACACACTATGGGGCACCACTCGGCTTAGACAACACACCTGGCCGAGACAGGGAACACACCTCTGGAGTGAGAGGAGAGAGACTATCCACTTGCCCACTCCACACAGACACACACACACACACACACACACCCAAAAAACTCAGCTCAAAAGAGGAGAATTTCTGATGTTTAGATACAATTGAGCTTGGGCCAACACCAATGGGGCAAATAGCTCACACACTATGGGTGAAAGAAGCCAGATACAATCATAAACTGGAGCAGAAACTTCGCTCATAGGAGGAACTTACACAGAAAAACAGCAGGAAAAGAGTGAGGAATTTGGCAAAATGGACAGCGCCATCGCGTCCGGAACGGCCCAAAACCCCAGTCTACAATGTCAAAGTGCTCAAATCCGACCTCGGATGAGCAGTTTACGGCCAAAACAGGCTCCAAAATGGGCAAAAACACACCTGCGGCTGTTCCTCCTCTCTTCTCCACGTTTTTTTCTGGTCTTCTCTCTCTTTTTTCAGTTCCCACACTTAGCTTTTTTAGTTGGGCACCCTTGGCCTTTTAGATGACCTCAAACGGACCCCGAACAGGCCAAAAACTGACCTCGCAGTGCATAGTTGTCAACTTTTTGCATCATTCGCACACCTGGCACTCAGCTTTTTTCCAATAATGCACCTCGCCACCACGTGAAGTGGCCCCAAAAAAAAGGTCCTCATGATGACCTTTCTGCATAATTCTCACAAGCAAACACCCACGTTGTGTCCGTCCTCATCTGCGTGCAAATATTGACCTCGTTCGCCCTCCTGACGCCACTAGATGCCATCTGACGCACCTGCTGACCTCACGTCGTCGGCCCGCGGATAGCTTCCTCGAGAAGTTTTACGCGCTACCAACTCCTCCTTATTGTAGAAAAAACACACTGGTATTGGTAATAGTGAAAATCGATGCACTATGTACATGTTGTCCTACCTGTACACATGTGGGCCCCACATAACCACCTGGCTAAGGAAAATGGGCAATTCTTTATTTGATGCACCATGCATGTGTATGTACATATGCGCAATCCCTTGCTCCAAAAAACTCCTGACATCGTGTGTCAAAATCACCAGCCCAATCTGAAACGCTATAACCAAGAAGCTGCATAGAACTGTGCTTTCCATACATATCCCCCCTTGGAAAGAACATGGCAAGATTAGGGGTACCTGAAAGGTAACGAAGTATGCACTTCACAGCCTGCCAATGATGCATACCTGGGGTGTGCAAAAATCTGCTTGCTTGTGAAACCCCAAATTGAATGTCTGGACGAGTGTTGCCTGCCAAATACATCAAGCAACCAACGGCTGCTGCATAAGTATGTACATCAAAAGGTTCTCCAGCATCGTGCATGCTCAACTTTGATCCAGTTTCTACAGGTGTAGAGATTGGTTTACAATTTTGCGTACCAAACTTGTCCAAAATTTTATGCAAATATTTTGCATGCAACATGTATATGCCATCCTCTGATTGCACAAATTGAATACCCAAGTAATAATGTAGCAAACCAAGATCAGACATCTCAAAGGTTTTTCTCAAAGCATCTTTAAACGCTTCAATTTCATCTGCACTATTGCCTGTAAGAAGCATATCATCCACATAAAGTGTTAGCATAATGAGAACTCCATCTCTCTTTTTGACATACAAAGTACTTTTTGTTGGACTATTCTGAAATCCCTGGCCAATCAAATAAGTATGTATCTTCTCATACCATGCTCTTGGAGCCTGTTTGAGACCATACAAAGCTTTACGCAATCTACATACCTTTTGCTCTTGACCTTTTACAAAAAAACCACTTGGTTGACTTACATAAACTTCTTCCTGCAAATCACCATTCAAAAAAGCAGTTTTGATATCCAACTGATGCACTTTCCAACCATGATGAGCAGCAATTGCAACTAGTGATCTAACTGTGGACGCACGAGAAGTAGGAGCAAAGGTTTCATCATAATCTATGCCTTTCTGTTGCGCATAGCCTTTTGCCACAAGCCTTGCTTTGTACCTGTCAACAGTACCATCTTGTTTCCTTTTTACCTTAAAAACCCACTTTGTACAAATAGGCTTTTTACCTATAGGCAAGTCCACTAGATCCCATGTATGATTCTTATGAATAGAATCAATTTCTTGCTGCATAGCATCTTTCCACTGAACACACTCTAAAGCTTGTTCAAATGAATCAGGCTCATCTGCATCACAAAGAGTGCTAAAGCAAGACAAATCTACTTACTCTCTGTCAAAAGTAGTACCAGCACGTGTTTTTCGTGGCAACGGTGCATCCAACTTGCTATCCTGCAAAGTTTTCTGAACCCATTTAGGCAAGGTTCTTTCTTCCCTGAGAACTTCTTGATCTTCACGCACAATTTCCTCTACATGATGAGGTGTCACATGCTGATCAAAAGATTGATCAAGATTATCAACCTGTTGTGATTCTTGATTCTCCACAAAAGAAGGAAGCAAACCTTCAAATACATCATGTGTCTGCATATGAGGTACATCAAAAGCAACCATAGGTTGAGCAGTAGTTTCTGCAAAAATTACATCACGACTTTCAAAAATCTTGTTTGTAGCAGGATTGTAAAGTCTATAACCTTTACTTCCACTATTGTACCCCACAAATATACATTTGATTGCCTTATCATCAACCTTCCCACGTAACTGCTGAGGGATGTGAGCATAAGCAAGACAAACAAAAACACGAAGATAACTGACTGAAGGTTTTCTGTCATACCAAGCTTCAAATGGAGTAATGGTCTTCAAGGCACGAGTAGGACACCTGTTCAAAACATGTGCTGCACAAGCAACTGCCTCCATCCATAGCTTATGAGGCAAACTCTTAGTCTTGAGCATACATCTAGCCGTCTCCATTAAAGACCTGTTCTTCCTTTCTGCAACACCATTTTGTTGTGGTGTGTATGGCATAGTGCATTGGTGTTTAATGCCTTTCTTTCCCAAAAAATCCTTAAATGCACCTGACATGTATTCACCTCCTCGATCGGTACGAAGAGTCTGTACTTTGCAACCTGTTTCATTTTCAACCATGGCGACATAATGTTGAAAAACTGCAAACACATCTGACTTTGCTTTGAGTGGATACACCCAACAAAACCTGGAAAAGTCATCAATGAAGGTCACAAAATAAAGGCTGTTTCCTATAGATGGCGTCCTCATAGGACCACATACATCACTGTGTACAAGCTACAACTTTCGTTTCGCTCTAACTGAACCATCCTGCGAAAATGAAAATCTGTGCATCTTTCCAAGAACGCAACCTTCACATACATGTCTTGGTGGCATCTCCAATAAAGACAAATCATGCACCATATTATGACGTTGTAAAGTCATCAAACTGCCATAACTAACATGCCCAAATCTAGCATGCCACAACTCAGCATCCTGCATGGCCTGAGTCTTTGTTTCTGCAATACATACCTGAATCTGCTTTTCATAACGATCTAGCACAAATAGTCCATTTTCCAGCGTACCTGTAGTGATAAGAGAATAATCATTCTCTCGATCTCGTACAACACATCTGTCATCCTCAAAAATGACCCGAAGACCATTTTTTGCAAGAGAGGATACAGACAACAAATTCTTCTTGATCCCTGGAACATATAAGACATTTGGGAAGCATAAATCTGAACTATCTGAAATGGTAATCAAAATCTTACCAACACCTTTGATTGGATAAGAAGCATTATTTGCACATGTCACCTTCTTTCCTGCTAGAGCTGCATCCAATGAACAAAACAAATCCTTCCTTGAAGTAATATGCCTGGATGCACCACTATCAAAGTACCGAATCATTTGTGTCCTGTCAACAGTGTAAACAGAAAAATCTGAACATACTACAAAAGCATAAGAATCTTGCACAAAGTTTGCAGACTCTTCTTTAGCTGTAGAAGAATCACGAGAAGCTGAAACAACCAAACTTGACTCTTTCTTCTTTTCTTTAGCAATTCGCTTTTTACACTCACTAATGTAGTGACCAGGTTTCTTGCAGTAGTGACATTTACCTTTCTTCTTGGACTTGTCGGAATCACCTTTAGACTTCTCTGAAGATTGTCCTGCACTAGACTTGGAGTAATGAGCACTCTCTTTACCCTTGTTTTTGTTTTGTACAACAAGAGCATGATCCATACCATCTACCTGTAAAGACTTGTTCTTACGTGATTGATCCTCCTGCAATAGCAAAGCCACTAACTCTTCAAAATGAAGAGGCTCAGGATTAGCTCGCAAAGACAAAGTCAAAGAAGTCTGAAAAGTTAGATAAGATGGTGGTAGTGAATTGAGTGTTTTGGAAACCAAGTCCTTCTCTGGAACCACTTCATCAATGCTAAGCAATTTCTCTTTAAGATCCCTGATTTTTGTAAGATGCTCGACAATATCGTCACCTTCATCCATCTGTATTTTGTCGAGTTGTTTCTTCAAAAACTCTATTCTGGCAGCGTTTCTTCCTCCAAACATAGCTTGCAGAGTGTTCCAAGCATCCTCAGAAGTTCTGCAAGATCTGATATGTGGTGTGATTGTCCTCTTTATGGTTAAGGCAATCACAGCCATAGCCTGTGCATCTTTAGTATCCCATCTCTTTTTCTCTGGAGTGACTTGTGAGGGTCCTGCACCAACAGCTGCACCACGACCAGGCGTGGCAGGTGCAATGCTAACTAGACGAACTTCATCTCTAGATACATAATCCCACAATCCTTTACCAACCAAAACATTTTTGGCCATAAAAGACCAAAGAGAATAGTTGGTACCATCCAATTTGTCTTCGGATGTAAACGCACCAAAAATCTCTTTCTCCGTAGATTGAGCCATACTGTGGATGCACACAAGAGAGCAAAAGAACCTCCAAGAGATTCACAAATCTCCTCTCCAATCCAAGCAAAAATCTACACAGAATCTCAGCACAAAGCTAAGACAAGTTGCTTCCCAAAAGAACTGTTTACCTGAAGAAAATCTGTCAAAAAGCACACCCTCCTTATCTAAACGCCTCCGAAAAGTAACTTCTGCTACGCTGCTCAGAACAAAATTCTGAGGGCTCGAACGGCTTTGAAAGGGGGGTAAAATCCCAAGTCGTCTGCTCAGAATACTCCCGGAACGTCGAGGATGCTCCCACGAGCAAATTTTTCGAAAACTGCCTGAAAACTGCGATTGCGCGCGCGGACGCGAAAACGCAAGTAGAGGCTCTAGAAATCACCTTGCTCTGATACCAATTGTTGAAGATGATGAAACAGGAAACAGAAGGAAGACAACAACTCGGAGTAGGAAGAAGATGGAGAAGGAGAAGACACAGAGCTTGCGTACGAGATCTCTGTAGTCTCTCTCTGTGTATGAGAATAATAGAGTATATAAACTCAGAGCTACAAAGCTTATATGAAACCCTAAGACATAAGGTGTCCTTTCACACCAGATGTCCAGGGGGAAAAACCCAGTGGGAGAAAAGTGCCCCTGGTGAAGCGCGTATACACACTAACACTACTACATGTCTACAAATGGGGGGCACGATGCTGGAGAACCTTTTGATGTACATACTTATGCAGCAGCGGTTGGTTGCTTGATATATTTGGCAGACAACACTCCTCCAGACATTCAATTTGGGGTTTCACAAGCAAGCAGATTTATGCACAGCCCAGGTATGCATCATTGGTAGGCTGTGAAGCGCATACTTCGTTACCTTTCAGGTACCCCTAATCTTGCCATGTTCTTTCCAACGGGGGATATGTATGGAAAGCACAGTTCTATGAAGCTTCTTGGTTACAGCAATTCAGATTGGGCTGGTGATTTTGACACACGACATTCCACAAGTGGCAATTGTTTTTTCTTGGGAAATGCATGTATATCTTGGCTAAGCAAGAAGCAACCCATAGTGGCTACATCAACTTGTGAAGCTGAGTACAGAGCAACTTTCACGGCAACAGTTGATTGTGTATGGATACGCAGGTTATTGGCAGATCTTTGTGAGTGTCAACAGGCACCCACTACCATTTTCACTGACAATCAGAGTGCTATGGCAGTTGCAAGGAATCCAGTATTTCATGCAAGAACAAAGCACATAGAGGTTCACTACCACTATGTCAGGGAAAGGCTACATGCAGAGGAGATCACATTAACTTACTGTCCTACACAGGATAACATTGAAGATCTATTTACGAAGGCGTTATCACGAGAAAAGTTTGAAGCTTTCCGAAAAGCTTTGGGCTTACTCTCATACACATGATGATCTGCTACCTTGTACGGATTCACACTATCACTACAGGGGGGATTTGTAGACATGTAGTAGTGTTAGTGTGTATACGCGCTTCACCAGGGGCACTTTTCTCCCATTGGGTTTTTCCCCCTGGACATCCGGGGTGAAAGGACACCTTATCTCTTAGGGTTTCATATAAGCTTTGTAGCTCTGAGTTTGTATACACTATTATTCTAATACAGAGAGAGACTACAGAGTTCTCGTACGCAAGCTCTATGTCTTCTCCTTCTCCATCTTCTTCCTACTCCGAGTTGCTGTCTTCCTTCTGTTTCCTGTTTCATCATCTTCAACAAACCCATGTTTTCCTAGTCGCATCATCTATGAAGGCTTGGTAGCTATTTCATTCTCCACAAAGGCTTTCCACCTTTGAAATATGCAAAACACATTGGATTTATTTTTCATGACATAAAACCATGTTTTCCTAATTGCATTATCTATGAATGTTACATAATACAATGAGCCGCCAAGTGCTCGTGTTCTTGAAGGACCCCAAACATCAGAATAAACTAGCTCAAGTTTTTTAGTTTTTATTTTTTTTCCTGATTTTTGAAATTTTACCCTCTTTTGTTTACCATAAACACAATCTTCACAAAACTCTAAGTCCACTTCTTTCAAACTTGGTAGAAGCTTCTTTGTTTGAAGGATTTGCATTTATTTAGCACTCACATACCCAAGCCAGTAGTGCCACACTGCACTATTGACATTTGTAATTGCTGTACAGACTGAAGATTGGGAGCTGACAGTACACAAGTAAAGTGTACCAACCTTTTAGCCTTTGGAAACCACCAAAGATCCCTTTGAGATCTTCCATAGTTTGTTTCCAAATGAAATGTCATGACCTTCATCATCCAATTGTCCTATAGAGATTAAATTCTTGTGAAGAGAAGGAGCATGCCTAACTTATTTATGCTTCCATTCATTTTCATTAGCAATTTTCACACAAACTATACCTTTACAAGCAATTTCACGAGCTTCATCATCTCCCAAGTATATATACCCAAAATTACCTTTATTGTAATCTTAGAAATGCTACAACCTGCTTGTCTGGTGTCGCATGGAATGAAGCCCCGGAATCTACTATCCCGGAAGTATACACATTGTCTAATGAGAGAATCAAAGCGTCTTGCTCTACTTTACCTGCCACATTGGCCTCCAATGTTGGATTGTTTTCTTGAGACTCTAACTGCTTCTTCTTCTTGGACCAACAATCCTTCTTGGTGTGGCCCTTCTTGCCACCCAACATTCAAGAACTGATTTTGTGCGTGACCTGCTCCGCCTTGAGAGATCACTTAAAAATAATAAGTGAAAATTGGCTAAAATGGGGAAAATAGGTGTATGCACAGTAAAAATGCTCCTGATGGTATGGTTTTTGAACCTCTTGTTAGGCCTTCCTCTTGTTTCCACTGGCAGTGCAACACTTGATGATTTTCCTGTGCTTCTCCTTTGCATTTCCTTGCTTAGGAGAACACCCACAAAATCATCAAACTTAAGAGTATTTGTGCTAGATATAAAATCACTTACAACCATCACAATGTTTTCCCAACTATCCAGTAGAGACGATAGTATAAGGAGAGCTCGCACTTTGTCATCGAAATTTATTTTCACCGATCGAAGTTGACTTATGTTGGTGTTAAAGTCATCTAGGTGTTCTGGATCTGAACCATTATCTACCATCTTTAGATTGAACAAGCGCTTCATGAGAAATACCTTATTGGATGCCAATGGTTTCTTGTAGAGGCTGTCAAGTGAGTTTATCAAGTCCTCTGTGTTCTTCACCTTCGAAACATTGAAGGACACTATTGGCGCCAAGCTTAGCCAGATTGTTCCTAATGCCTTTTGATCAAGGACGATCCATGCTTCATCTGCCATTGTTGCGGGCTTCTTTGCAAGACTGCCTAGTGGAAAATAAAGCTCCTTCTAGTAGAGATAGTCTTCAATCTACATCTTCTATTGTTGGTAGTTTTTTTTGTTTAACTTCTCGATCTTGAGCTTCCCTTCCTCCGCCATTACTCCCAATCAATTCAAGGAGTCCTTTCTTTGAGATACTTTAGCTACGAGCAAACCTTGCTTTGATACTAGTTGTAAGGAAATATGACGTAGCTAGTTGAGTAGCTTACTTAATGGCGAGAGAGCCCCTTAAGAGTGATTGAAGGCCTCACAAACAATGTCCCTGTACATACAATGAAACCTTAACAAAAAAGATCAAGGAGCAGATACATAATATTTAGGAAGGTGAATTTATTACAAGATTGAGCACATTGATTGGGTTTCACCAATTAAGGTACTACTAAGAAGAACAGAAAATTGTGAGTTTGTCTGAACCTCAAACAGGTAAATGTAGCTACTATCCGAGATAACTATCCCCTCTTGATAACTGATCACATGATTAAGCGAGTTGTAGGCAAGGAAGATTATAGCTTTCTTGATGGATTTCAGGCTATAATTAGCTTGCTATAAATCCAAAGGATCAACATACGATGGTCTTTGCCACGAAATAGTGCATATTTGCTTATCGAGTGATGCCATTTGGTTTGACGAATGCACCTGTCAATTCCAAAGGCTGATGAGTCACGCATTCAAAGAGTATCTAAGACAATTCTTAGCATTTCACATGGATGGCTTATGTGTGCATTCTCTCGTGAGAAATGAGAAGATCTTTGAAAAATTCAAAACCTATTGCATTTGTTTGAACCTAGAGAAATGTGTCTTCATGGTAAGATGTGGGAATATTCTAGGGTAAATTGTGTCCAAGAATGAAATTTCCACTAACCTTGAGAAAATTCAAGTGATTGTTTCTCTACCAAAACCGGCGAAAGTTAGGGAGGTATAAGCCTTCATGGGTCATTGTGGCTACTTTAGAAGATTCACATATATGTACATAGTCATTTCCAAACCTTTCTATGCTCTTATCACAAAATTTGAGTGGACCAACAAATGTGAGAAGAAATTCTAGCAATCTCAACAAGGAGATGATGGTATGTTAAGTCTATGTATAAAGCCAATTGAGAGAAATGTGTACTTGAGCCATGCTCATGTGCAGACCACAAAAATTCACAATGGGAAAGCACAAAAATTTTCATAGATTGATGAGATTTGGTGTATACTGGCCTAAAATGTAGAGAAGTGTTCATGATTACATTAGTTCATGTGACATTGTGCAACTCAAGAACCTATAAGATATGCATCAGTATTTAGAATAGCGGTAGCATGTAAGTGGAGCTTGTACCTTGTTGATTACTTGAAAGCAGAGAGTTACATGTTAATTGACGACCACCTCTATAAGAGAGGAAAAGACAATCAGTTGCAAACATGCATTAGAGAAGATCAATACATTACAATTCTTGAGCAAGCTTAGGTTGGATAGGCAAGCCAACATTTTTTAGTTGACAAAACCACAAAAGCAATTCTTGATGCAGGAATTGAGTGGTTGACTTTGTTCATGGATGTTGAAGCATATGTGAAGACATGTGACAAATCTCAACAAATGAAATTACCTGTGTAGAGAGAAAAAATGTCTTTATGACTAATGATGGAGGTAAAGGATTTTTCCAAGTGGGTCATAGACTTTACATGCCCGATAGCACCTCTTGCATATCGTACATACACTCAATACATTATTGTGGCCATAGACTATCAAACCAAATGGTTGAAGCAAAAGCTACACAAAAAAACAATGCAAATTGATAGTGCAATTCTTTTATGTGAATGTATTCATAAGATATGGGTTATTGATCAAAATAATGAGCAATGGAGGGACTCACTTTCTAAAACAAGTTATTGAATTCTTGCTAAATGAGTTAGTTGGTCACAAATCAGTACCTTATCACGCTCAAGCTAATGGAAAGGAAAGAGCATGAACAAAATCCTATGCACAATGCTCACAAAGATAGTGAGTGAGTCAAGAGCAAAATGGGACCAAAAGTTACATTTAGCTCTTTGGGCGTATTGAGTTGCTTACAAAACAACAATTAACACAATATCTTCTAGTATGGTGTTTGGGATTAATGCCATACTTCCCATGGAATTCTTGATTCCCACACTTTGATTAGACAAAAACCTAGATTCAGTAGGTCAAAAGCTATCAAAAAGGGTAAATGAGCTAGAGAAGCTAGTCAAATTATGCTTAAGAGTTGTTGCAGGTATCTATGCATAGAAATGACACATGAATGAGCTCCATGATCAACAAGTAATCAAAAAGAAGTTTAAAATTGGTATAAACCTTAAAATAACACTCCAAGAAGTTGAAAAAGCGAGGAAATGGTCCATTCATGATTACTGACATATCATCAAGTGATGCCGTAAAACTTGCAACATCAGAGAGAGAAGAGATTTTCAACTAGATTAGTGGTTGTAGATTCAAGAAATATCATCTATTACTAACCACAAAAATGTTTGCAAAGATCCACAAAGTAACAAAAAGAAAGAAACAAGCTGAGGCTAATCAAGCACAAGCTCAAGAGGAATCAAAGTTGTGGATGTTAAAGAGCAAGGAAAGACAAAACGATGTACACTTTCAACAAACTGCAACAGAAAATCCTCCCATTGAAGCAATCCAAAAAAAACAAGATTAGCTTTGAGGTATGGATGTATACATCTGTATATAGCTAGCAGATGGATCGATAGAGTGAACACTTGTAGACATTGGAGCTCGAGCCAATGCCATCAAATACTCCACATTCATGAAGATTATGTACCATTGACAAAACACCTGATAGAGCTCAATGCTACAAATCAAGGCACAGTGGTTAGTTTAGGTCAAAAAACATTGACAATCAACATCGATGTCCATCAATGCCCACATCAATTTCACATTGTTAGCATGCAAATGACAAGGAAAACAAGTGCCTCTATAGCCTTGCACGAGTCACACCATCGAAAGGAAGAACTATTGCATCGCCGAAACCACCTATAAAGATTTATAAAGAAACCTTCTAGCATGAAGCACACTTGGAATTAGGTGAAATGAAGGACATAATGATGTAGCTCGTCTCAAGTAGATGTCCATTAGGTATCCATAGGCTGAATCCAGATAAAAAATGAGATAGATATGGCCACTTGAAGTTGGGGGTGTACTCTCACTTGCTAAAAAATGAGCTCTCTGGAAAGTTTGCAGGTGTTGTAGAGAAAAGCAGCTATTTTATCTCTTATCCCAAGAGATCTTGTCTCTCTTGTAAGCCGACAAGACTCTCCTTGTAGGCTTCTTTCAATTGGTCCATTTTTTGCCTTATTTGGGTAGGAAATGAGGTGTCGATGACTTTTGACCCAAGGAGGGGAGTGTGGCTAGTGTCCACGGGACCAAAGAGTGGACAGGCACTTGGGCAGGCAGTGGGAATCCGAAATGGCACCCCTTTCTCCCCCATGAAGCCCATGAGCCGCCATAGGCAAGGCTTGAGAGAGTTGGACCTCTCTCCTTTGATACACCCCTAATGGGCACCCCATCCTCCCCTCATACCCCCCCATTTCCTCCTTCCCCCTTTCCCATGTGGGATAATCCCAATGCCACATGGCATCCTCCTCTTGCACTTCTCCAACTCCTTCCTCCCCCCACAAAAAATTTCCAGCTTGACCCCTTCCCAAGACCAACTTCCCAGGGACGCACAATGCACAACTCCGGACACCAAATGCGACGCCGTAAAGCACGGTTGGGAGACCATTACTTCGGCTATCTCCAAAAATTTTAAATCTTAGTATTTCTAATTTTAGACCATCAGGATGGCTCAGCTGCCCTTGGCACACGCATCTGCAACCACTTTCTAAGTGGAGACCGCCCACTTCAAACACATAACCCATGATGTACAAGTCTGATTCGCAAGTTATAAAGCACGACTGAAAATAATTATTGAAAACCATGTTCTGGGGACTCGAACACCCAAAATACTAGTACAAAAGACCAAAAAAACAAACTTTTGTACATGAATTTTTACATGGTCACTCTCAAGACTCAAAGCACTATGTACACAAATGAGACTAATTAGCAAGCTTTTTTGCATGATCTATTGGTTTTATGCTCATCCAAACCCAAGTTTTCTCATGTGTCTAGGTCATCTTTTTCAAGATTCTCACCAACTCTCCATTGAACCTCTCATTGAGACCATTTCACTATGGGTAATAAGGAGAATTGTACCTGTGTTGTATATTGAGCTTTTTGCACAGGAAATCAAAAAACTCTCCTCTAAATCCCAGTCCTCTATCAAAAAGTAGTTCTGATGGCACACCAAATTTGCATCATATATGTTCGTATAAAAACTTTTCCATTTCCTTACTGGTAGTCTGTGTGATAGCTTTAGCTTTTGCCCAAGGTGACAAATAATCCATTGTTGACAAGATGTAAGCATTACTTTTACTAGTCATGTGTAAGGCATCAAGACCCCATTTTTCAAACAAATCAAAATCTAGAATTGTTTTTCGTAATTCAAGCTTGAAATTTCTCTTTTCCATGTTTTGATAGGATAAACAAGATTTGCACCAATGGTTAACATCCCGCTGAATACTTTGCCACACATAGCATTTTTGCAAAATCTTATGCAACATGATATTCATGGAAAAATGGCATCCACAAGATCCCTCATGATGTTCTTCCAAAATCTTGTAGATTTCTTCTTTCCAGGACAGACAACGTAATACTAAATCACTTCCTTTCATGTAAAGCACAACATAAATCATTTTGTACTTTCTAGCTTTTCTTATAAAAGCATACTTTTTGGATGATGGTGGTAGACCCTCTGGTAAAACACCTGTCAACAGAAAACCCACCTCCTTTGATAACACTTACCTTCCATGATATAAAGGGGAATTTTCCTTCAACACAAACACACAAGTGATCATTTCTTGGGTAGAGTCATGAGCTGCTTCATTTTGAGACCTTTCAATATGCTGCAATATCCATGCTTCAAAATTTTTGAGTAACAATTTCACTCTGAAGCATAATATTTTTAGTTTAGGATTCTTATTCTTCTATACTTCCAATCCTTGCTTCACAACCAACAAGGCACCTCCTTTGAATTGTAAGCATCTAATTCCCAACTGTAAATAGATGTGCAGGCCACCTTCAAGAGCCATGTACTCTACTTCATTGTTACTTTTTGCATCCAGGTTCAGCCCTTGTTTTCTTTCAAGTTTTCCTTGTGCATCATAAATGACAATTCCTCCCAAAGCAACATCATGACTTCTTCAATAAGATCCATCAAAATATAACAGTGAAGCATTGGATATGGCAAGAGTTTTGACCTTCTTCCTTTCCACCACCTCTTCATTAACCAAAATAGGAGTCTCCTTGTAAGTGAGTAAATATGTCGGGGTAACCCGAGTACTCTCTTCCACTAAAAACGTGAACTAAAACTCCGGAAGTTCAATAACCCACTTCATCATTGTCTTTGATATATTTGAGATATTAAATAGCTGAGGAAGCAATGAATAGTTGGTGAGAAAAGTGAACGACTTTTGCAACGAAACGACCACCTCCAAGAAAACTAAGCCGCAATTCTTGCATCATGGTCATCATGTCTTGCGTATTTTAATGTAACTCTTCAGTGTTTGCAACCCTTTGAGTAGGTTGGGCTTCAGCCTCTGCTTGATTTCCCTCATTTTGACCACCATTACCTTGCGCATGGACCGATTTTCCATACTCATTAAGTCTTTGAGATTTCCATTCTTTCTCCCTGGTGATGGTGGCTGCTTGCTCGAAAGTAGCCGGCCTTTTCAGCTCAACTTTGAACTTCAAACTTTTGTTTAAGTTTGCCACAAAATGGTCCATCTTTAACATGGGTGGAGGGATTTCATTTCCTAAATCTCTGGCCCATTTATCCCATAAACGTGTAAACTGCATGATTAAATTATCAAAACTTTCATTAGCCTTCTGAGTGTACCCCACAATTTCATGCCAAACTTCATCAAGTACTTCAATGCTCTTGTATTGTACTAGAAGAGCCTGCTTCACATGATTGTAGTCCAAAAACACCCCTCGAGTTTGTGCCTGCACCACCTCTTCATAATTTTGTAACCAGAGTTTTGCCTCATCCTGTAAATTGTATTGCAGCAATAGCAATAAAAAGCTTGATCTAGTATATTTTGTAGTAAGTAATTAAATTCCAATTTCTCAATAAAAGTCTGTGCATTTCATTAGGCAATCTATGAAACTAGGGAATCTCGTCCGCCTTGTTCAATTGCCACAAAAACACTTACATGTGATAGTGTAAGTTCAAGGGATGTCGATGGATTGCTCCAGTACCTAATCCACCTCATAGTGGGTAACCCGATTCCGACTGCTTGGCTTCACAAAACCTCAAGACCCTCAAAAGGCTGCAATCCAATTACACGACGGCATCAGGTGTTGTCCACAATTTTCACATATGAAGGCGGTTATCCATAAGGATCACCATCCCCTTTACACTCTCTGCCTGCAGAATAGACATATTTCACAATAATTATAGCACATGAGCACTTGCTCCTCCGTAGGGAACCAAAACAATGTTAGCATGAAAATGACAAGGAAAACCAGTGCCTCTATAGCCTTCCATGAGTCACACCTTCGGAAGGAAGAACTATTGCACCACCGAAAGCACTTGTGATAAGAACCTATAAAGATTTATGAAGAACCCTTCTAGCAAGAAGCACACTAGGAATTAGGTGAACCCTAGGACATAGTGACATAGATTTCTTGAGTAGATGTCCATAGAGTATCCATAGGCTAAAAACAGATAAAAGATGAGAGAGATATGGCCACTCGAAGTTGGGGGTATACTCTCTCTTGCTCAAAATGAGCTCTCTCAAAAGTTTGCAGCAGGTGTTGCAGATAATAGCAGCTATAAAATGGGGCCTCTTCTTATCTCTTATCCCAATAGATCTTTTCTCTCTTGTAAGCTGACAGGACTCTCCATGTAGGCTTAATTCAATTGGTCCATTTTTTGCCTTATTTGGGTAGGAAATGAGGTGTCAATGACTTCTGACCCAAGGGAGGGGGATGCGGCTAGTGTCCACGGGATCAAAAGAGTGGATAGGCACTTGGGCAAGTAGTGGGAATTCAAAATGGCACCCACTTATCCCCCATGAAGCCCACAAGCCCCCATAGGCAAGGCTTGAGAGAGCTAGACCTCTCTCCTTTGATACACCCCTAATGGGCACCCGATCCTCCCCTCATACAACCCATTTCCTCCTTCCCCCTTCCAATGTGGGATAATCTCAGTGCCACATGGAATCCTCCTCTTGAACTCCTCCAACTCGTTCCCCCCCCCACAAAAAATTTCCAGCTTGACCCCTTCCCAGGACCAACTTCCCAAGGGCGCTTAGCGCACCACTTTGGCCACCAAATGTGACATTGTAAAGCACGGCTCGGTGACAATTACTTCGGCTATCTCCAAAAATAAAAAATCTCTGTATTTCTACTTTTAGATCATCAAGTTGGCCCAACTACCTTTGTCGCATGCATCTACAACCACTTTCTAAGTGGATACTACCCACTTCGGACGTACATAACCCATGATGTACAAGTCTGATTCACAAGCTATAAAGCACGCCTAAAAATATTACTGAAAACCATGTTTTGGGGACTCAAACAACCCAAAACACCAGTACAAAAGCCCGAAAAAACCAATCCATTGTACATGAGTTTTGACATGGTCACTGTCAAGACTCGAAGCACTATGTACACATATATACATGAGGCTACTTATCAAGATTTTTGGCATGCTCTATTGGCTTTATGATCATACAAAAAGTGCCTAACAACGTCATGGCACATACAAACCTTAATGAGGCAATCATCCTAGGTATACCATGGATGATTATACAAAAAGTGCCTAACAACGTCATGGCACATACAAACCTTAATGAGGCAATCATCCTAGGTATACCATGGCCCTTACAAAGCAATTTTGGATTGGCAAGAGGATACTTTAAAGTTTAAATTTAATGACAACTCTTATGTCACTCATTTGGAACAAAGCGATCACATTTGGGAGGTACAACCCATTATTACAAAACCGCAGCTAGTGATAATGCCTCATCTTGTAGAACCATTCAACAGACAAGACTCCGCAAATCAACAATCAGAGAAAGAGCATGCCATTTTCAAATTCTTTTATTCACACCATGTAGTCTCGATTGAACCTCACCAGTAGAAGCCATTCAAAAATTTATTTAGTATCCACATCTTGCACAACTTTTCCATTAGGATAATAGAGCAACATTACACGGCCTTGCATAGACACATTGTTTGTGCCCATGCACATTGCACAACCCTTCATTTGGGACAACTTAGATTGGGAAGGGGAGAGTAGCATTAGATGTATAGAAGAATATTGCAAGATCATGAACTACAAGTTGTAGATAATTCATGTGCATAGTATAAAACGCGTGTTTTTCTTTTTTGCTTAAATTTTTTTCTTTTTAGTTACTCTTATCAAGTTTTTACATCTTATCAGGCATAACAATAAGCCATACGGAAAAAAAAAATCAAACATGATACATAGAGTGAGAGTGTATATATATATATATATATATATATATATATATATATATATATATATATATATATATATATATATATATATATATATATATACACGAGAGTGCAAAATAATTATGGCTAGTTTTTGGCCAAGTAATAAATTTCTAGATAATAAGAATAAAAAATAAATAAAATTAAACAAGAGGACCAAAATTGAGTTTTGAAAGAAAATGCCAAATCAACAAAGCCAGAGCTTCAAGAATGTCAAATCTAGAAGGATTTGGTACAAGTCAAATTTGTGGGCAAACTATGACAGATCAAATTTGCTAAATCAAGGGTAATCAATGATTGAGTGTCCAAACGACAAGCCGTTTGAGCCGCAGATGATATTCCATGGGCAATCACGGCTAGAAAGTTAAATATACACTTGGGACTACGGGTAAGTGGAGCACATATAGGTAAATTAGGGCAAGTCTCATTTCATTTGAGAGAGAGAGAGAGAGAGAGAGAGAGAGAGAGAGAGAGAGAGCTTTCTACAGCCTAGAGTCTGTTGTAGTGCTTTTTGTTGCTATGGGAATTATGGGCCACCACATGGCACAAGATTCTTCAGGTATGCTCATCTACCATCCCTTGACAAATGCATATAGTCCATGTTGCATTAAAAACACTAGAATAATTGGATCAATCAAATCAAGGTCGGATTTTTAGCAAACTATTAGAGTTCACTAAGGGGAAAAATCAAGTCCAAATCCCCAAAAAAATTGCCACTTGACTCCCCAATCTATAAACTATCCAACCATCTAATCAGAGTTAGGATTGCAGATGGAACATGGATCGTGATCTATGTTCTTCCATCTTAGAATGTCAAAAGATTTCATATGTAGAATGCCCTCAATAGTGCCTAATCATTACAACAATCACATATTTAAAGTTTTGTAAAACATGGATCGTGATCCTAGTCCCCAACCATGCCAGAATCAAGCCAAAACTCACCTGTAGTTAGATTAGTGTATGGGAAACCCGCCCTTCGAATCATAGCAAAAATGGACTTCTCTAGACCCAAAAACCCTAAATTTTTCAAAATTTAGTCTAAACATTGTCATTTTGACCCATGCCAATAAAAATTGATCCAAACTCTAAATATTTATGACTATAATCTTAGAGGACATGTGTAGATACTTCCCCTCAAGTTTGGTACAATTTGGGCCCAAAACATGGATTACGATTCATGTACCCTAGGAGCAAAGTTGGAAAATTTAGAGTCCAAAGTGTATGCAAATGCAATAGTCACCAAATGATTAAGAAAATTGTGCAAAGTTGTCTAACCTTCAAGAGATGGGTAGCTTCATAGAGTTAAAGTGCAAAGTTAGGGTTTTTAAAGGAGCAAAGCCTTAAGGTTGAAATAAACTTATGGTATGCTTTAAAGGTCAATGACTAACCACAAAATGCTTACAAAAAGTATCATATTTGTCAGCAAGGCAAGGAGGACCAATCGGAGTCTGATAGCAATGGAATTTGACAAACAAGTAGAAATGGGAGGTAATAGTCAGAGTTGGAGCATCAAATCGACAAAATCCAATACCCACTAGCCACAACAATCAATTAAAGTGGGATTCAAAGAACCAACATGGTCAAAGTCATAAAAACTAGGCCATAAATTGCGAAAACTAAGTAAATATAGATTCAACTTTGAAAAAATCCTACCAGTGTGATAGGATATGCTATACCAAAAAACAAAGTCTCTTCTTGTCTTATGTATTTTTAAAACTCTAGTGGATAATATTTTGTCATATTGAAAAAATTATCAATAGAAACACTACTTATATTGTTCACCAAACATCCAGGCTTCTTATATTCTTCACGGAACATGTCGCTAACTTACAGAAAATGGACTGTAACAATTATGATATTTCATCATTAGAAAGGAAAATGAAAATATGCCCTTCTGCAAGGAAGCATACTATTGCCAAGTACCAGACTTCTATACTCTTTGTAATGTAGTTTAAATTTTTCAAGCAAGAGAGACCCTCCATGTGTCACTCACTCCTTCACTTAAGAGAAAACCTCTCTAAAATGCAAAAGGGAGAGTAAAATTGTAAGAAGCTTTTCAGCTTTTGTCAGAATGTAAAATCAAAAGAGTTTATTTTTCTTTAGTAGTAGCAAATGCTTTAGTCATAGAAAGTCAAATACTTTCTCCTCTACAGAGAATGCTTTAATCATAGAAAGTCAAATACTTTCTCCTCTACAGAGAATAAATGTATTGGTTAAAATGCACATAACAAAAAGGAGATAAATTCAGTGGAGGTTTTATTATTTTAATGAGAATTTAATTTTTGAAGATGTATTTGGTTTTTTCTTTTCAAGAGGTTTTTTTCAAGATCAAAATTAACATATATATTTTTTAAAATTTTTATTCCTTTAAAGAGATTAAAAAAAAAAATCCAACTCATGTGGTGTCGACTTGGGGTAGTTTCACTTTGAGAAAATACATGCAAACAAAGGAGTAGTTATCCATGTTATTGACCACGAGAGAGAGAGAGAGAGAGAGAGAGAGAGAGAGAGAGAGAGAGAGAGAGTCGCATTGCATGTGTGTGCGTGTACGTGCACATGCACACGAGAGAGAGAGAGATAGAGAGAGATTTTCCTTTCGAGCTCATAAGGCTCCGTCTCGCCAAGGACACCCTTCAAGCCCTTCAAATTTCTCAGGAGGGTCACTTAATATTTATGCGACTATCACATGAGTATAGCAGAAGGGGTTATTAATTTTTTTCTCACATTTTCACATTCAAAAAGATACAATAAAATGTTATTGATTTTTTTTTTTTTAAGACTTAATTGTTTGTCAAAAATTCACACATATGGAGTTTAAAATTAGTCATTGAACCCCTCAAATTTCAAAAATTCCCAAAATACCCCCGATATTTTGTCATAATTTCCTAAAATACCCCTCAAATTTTCCAAAATTCCTAAAATACCCCTGGTTGTGAGATTAAATTTTTCCAAAGATTCAAAAATTTGTACCTTTCATAAGAAGACTGTTTGTCTATCAATACAAGATACTAAAACTAGAATTTGAGTAGGTTATGTAGGCTTTGAAGATGAATTGCTTCATTATTTTAAGATATAATTGCCCTTTTTTGCAAGATAATTTATGACAAATTACATGCTAAGCACTCAAAAACGGATCTTGATTGTCAGAAAGGAATAAAGGAATGATAAGATTGAATAATTCAACCAAAATAGATACAAGGGTATTTTGGGAATTTCCACAAATTAGAGGGATATTTTGGCAATTTTCCCTAAATATTAAGTGACCCCCCCCCCCCTCCTCCCCTCGAGAAATTTGAAAGGCTTGAAGAGTGCTCTTGGTGAGATGGACTCCTATGAGCTCAAAAAGAAAATCTCTCTCTCTCTCTCTCTCTCTCTCTCTCTCTCTCTCTTGGTGTTGAAAAAAACCTCTTGAAAAGATAAAGCCAAATATATCTTCAAAAATTAAATAATAATAAAATTTTCACTAAATTTATCTCCTTTTTGGTATGCGTATGTATACCAATACATTTATTCCATGTAAAGTAGAAAGTCTTTGAATTTCTATCACTAAAACACTTTCTACTGCTAAAGAAAAGTAAATTCTTTTGATTTTACATTCTTAAAAAAAGCTGAAAAGTTGCTTGTTATTTCTTACAATCTTACTCTCCCTTTTGCATTTTAGAGATGTTTTCTTTTCATTGAAAGAGTGAGTGACACATGGAGGGTCTCTCCTTCCTTGAAAAATTTAAGCTGCTTCATATATAGTATATAAGTTGTTTTGTTTATTATCAAAAATCTCTTATTTGTATGTCCATATGTATGTTATCAATCTCTTCCACTACCCCAACCACCCCTTATTTCTCCCTTGAAGTATATATCACAAGTTACAACCCCCCTCCCTTATGTTTAAATAATGAAGAAAAAATTATTAGGGGCCTACCTCTAACATATACACTTATCTAAACTCCCAAAGAACCCCCTTATTTTGCATTTACGTCGTATGATAAATTTCTCATGGTGAATCCCTAGGGAGCATTATATTGTGATAGAATGCAATTAAAACGTAGGGAGGATCTACCCCACTTATTCCTGGAATGCTTGGGGGTATGAGGCTTGGTAGATAAGGTGTGTAAATGGATCCAAAGGACTTATGAGATTAGGTTTTCCAGGAATGATCTGGTCCTTGGAGGGAAAAGGATGATAAGCCAACCGATTATGCTTTATACCAAGTCGTTAGACTTTGCTTCCTCCAACATGTATAGAAGGCCAAGAATGGTCGAGTGTTCGCACAAGAGATCTCGATTGACAACTTCGCAGAGATTATCCATAATAGCAAGGAAACTATCTTTGGGATTGGAAAAAGAAAGACTTTTGAGAGTGGAATTGGGTAACTCTTAGTGCCGCATCTATGTCAATGTGATGTTTTCGGGGATGGAGCGCCCTTTTGAATGTAAGTGGCCATGGTGCGTATTGAGCATGGTGTTGATGTAATGGTTTTCTTTTTTTCATATTACCTCTCACATATTGTGAGATTTGCAAAAAAACACACACACACACACACACACAAAATTAAAACGCATCATGGTTACATTGGAGCACCAACATCTTGCCATTGTAGTTTTGGGGGACACACATGAGAGGGGGTAACAGTTTACCTCCCAAAAATTGAATGCAAGGATGTTTATGAATTGGAACGATGCAATTGAGCACTCATGCCACAATGATTGTTTCAAAAATATTCATTTTGCAATTTCAAATCTATTACTTGTTGTTGAAGAAAGTAGAGAGAGAGAGAGATAGGTGGGGTATGGAGAGTAGAGAGCCCAACCTTTGAAGCAAAGAATTTGCAAAAGGGGGAGGGAAGGGGGGAGCGGGGGGGGGGGGGGGGGGGAGGAGAGAGAGAGAGAGAGGTGAGAGAGGGGTATGGAGAGTAGAGACCTCGATCTTCAAGGCACAAAATTCATCAAGTCAAGGTTTAAAACACCTTCATCGTGAAACTCAAGGCAATGGTAGTGAATTTGCATGCATCCCGAAGCAAGAAACGGGATTTGAGGCAACTCAACGTCTATTAACTTCAGTTAGCATTACCCCCCCCAACCCCCATTCAAATCAGTGATCACCATCGTCAAGGCATGTGGTTCTGACATGGGTGGGGTAAACTAGTTTCAAAGAATAGGGAGACTTAAAATCCTAACAGTGGAGAGAGTGTCATATGACTCATGAGCCTTCTTTGGGAATGGACGTTCACATTTGAAGGGGGGGGGGGGGGGGGGATTTGCAATGGATTGCCCCCACTTTCACTCCACTAACTACACGATATTGTGCAATTAGAAATGGGCTTGTTATCCCTCTCCCTTTTCATGTGTATGCAAGAGTAGCTTGTCACATCAAAGTCTTTTTTGAAGTGGTACATAAGGGGTCTCTGTATAGAAAAAAAACATGTATAATATGGGTTTTTACAAATACCTCTTGAATGCATGCACCTTTCCAGAGCGTGAGGGGATTCCAACTCAAAAGAACCATATAGCCTTATGACTACATAAACATTTTGATGTTGATCAAGAATATGGGGACGACTTGTTACAAAAAGATGAGGAGCTTTCTTGTCTCACATTGAAGGAGCAACAAGTTAATTTGACATTCTCAACCTCACGGAAACAAACACCTACCAAGTGCTTCAAATATTGGCAAATGCTTCAAATTTTGGCCACAAAATCGGAAGAGTTTTCAAGGTGCCCTTATTTTCTTCGGATAGGAAAATTGTTTTTGACAGCCCGCGTGACTGTGGCAAAAGATTAAAGAATTCTCATACGTAGTGTTAGAGATCCTTGTGAAAATTATCAAATACTTACTCGAATTTTGTTAGACCCTAACTTTTGAGATTGAAATTTGGGCATCATAGTTCTAACTTCTACATACTGATAAGCAATGTAATTTTTTGCATAAATCTTGATTCTCTAACTAGTTCACTGCAATACTCACATATCTCGATTTATACTGTAAACTTCTCGGTCACACTGAAAAATCTCCATTGTGTTTGGATCGGACCTTGATTTTTAAGGAAATTTTGTTGGGACAATTTATTTATAAATTCCCATTGATACCCTAATTTTTTGTATAAATCCCAAATGTGTAATGAATTTATCGTAAAAGAGAAACTTGAAAAAAAAGTATGTTTTGCTGAGTGGCTTGCTGCTCGAAACAAAAGCTTAAAAAGTTTCTTTCAGAGAGAGCATTTCTTGTAACCCTCTATATGTATTAAAGATCACTTTAAAATTCTGTTTCACCTATAAAAGGGACTGACTTGGAGATGCCGCCTTCGATGGTTGCACATGTGTGTGTGTGTGTGTATGTGTGATCAGGGTGTAGGGTTCACTTACCGGAGCAAGAAGCTTTTGACACATGTCCCGGGGGGATCCTTCCCCCTTTATATATAGTATAGATCCAAAAGCTTGTGTTGAACCCATTTCATTACACTTACATAAATTTAGAAAAAGTTTATGAACTTTATGAGCTGTCACGTGACTCATCAACAATGTTTGGGAAAAGCCATTTGTGTGTGTGCGCGCGCGCGTGTGTGATCACTAGAACGCCCTACCCTAGGGCTTGCCAGAATAAGGAAACTAGTGACAAAAGCGTATGCCTTCGATTTCTGGCTGCATACTCCCGGTCGTTCTTCTTGTATACTTTTTTTTGGTGTATGAGGGAAGCGGCCGGGCGTGCCCTACCCGACTCCGAAAACAAAACAAAAAGCTTGCCAAAATAAGGACACATTTTTTCTCACGAAAGAGTATAATGGAACATGTCAGAAATTTGAGGCAAATACTAAAACTATGCCAGGTTCCTTCAAAGCAACCCCAAAATCTAGCTAGGATTTTGTAATTTCAACAGGTAAAAATACACTAAACCCTTGTTTTTCGTCAAGGCTGCCCCACTCCTTTGTTGAACACGGCTCATGAGAGTAAGCAATTGGCGTTTCCTTGGAATTTTTTCTTGATGATTTTGTTGGTCTCAACCCAGAAGAGCCAACTACAAAAACATAGGCATCTTGATGGTGATGAAGAAAGTGGCAAAAAGATGACAAACTTTATTATCTCACATTGAAACATTGAAGGAATAACAATCCAATTTGACATTTTGAACCTGTTGGAACTTGGAAGCAAACATTTCAATCTCCAAGGCTTGAAAGTGAAGCGTATCTCATTGTATAAGCCCTTTTTAGCCAATGCAATATGTCATGCAAGTCCACAAGGAAACATTGAAACTTCTCGGCAAATTTTCAAGGTTGCCCTGATAAAACTTTGCAAACTTTTGCACTATTTAGAATGAACTCTTATCAAAAGCCTTCAAAAACCTCTGAAAATTGTTGTGAGGCATCTTTTGATTTTCATGGAAACCTCTCCAATGTTTGGAAAACGTATATGATGGGTTGAGAGTCACGTATGTACGCAAACCAAGCTAGTAGAAAGTGAACATTGATGCTTTGAAAGCCATTTTTTTGCCTTGATTTTTAAGGTCAAGCTAATCAAACAACCAGGAGTATGACAGGTATTAGATCTTCCCAATCTCTAAAAAATAAAAATCTTTTCAAAACATCTTAAGTGTGTAACTGAAGGGTGAGTTTAGGAAATGAGACGACCTATGAAGGTGGAAAGTCAAACAACTTTTTGTGTTCATATAAAGAATATAAAGAGGTGGTAGACGTTCGATAGGCAGAGTGCCCTGCTTATTATTGTTGCAAGCTATCTCTGGAAGGCCGTCAGCTGATGGGAAGTGGTGTGTGGCCAAGGGCCATTGCGAGAGGCCGCTAGGGAGGTGTAGAAGGTCATCAAGGGATACGGGTTGCCAATAGCATAAAGTGGAGCACAAGGAGGATTGCACACCATGGTGTGGCCGTCATAACGAGCGTCGTCAATCAGGTTTGGAAGAGTCGCCATGGACTGAGCAGTAGCCGCCAAGGGCCGCTATCATTCTATTGGATAAAGTTTATGTGATACCTAGTTGGTTTGTGTTTTTGGCCAAGTTCGCCATCAATCTCATCTGCGTCTCGTCTTTTGCCGTGTGCCTGTGGTAGCAGTGGCTCCGGGATTGCATGTGTGTGTGCAGAGAGAGAGAGGGAGAGAGTGATTGTGGTTGCAGATTGAGTGTGGTTTTGTGTGTGGTCGAGGCGTGTGTCACCTCCCTGTGTGAGTGCATTTACAAATTGAGGAATTGTATGCATCCAGTGGTGTCTGGATATGATGGTTTGTTGGTGGGTTTATTGCTGAAGTGCTCATGTGTGAATGTGGGTAGTCATGATTGCTCGGAGGCGAGTCCATGGTGTGAAGGTTGGCAGATAGTGTGCGTGTGTACGTGATTCTGTGTGGTTAGGGGTGCCGGATATATCCCTGCGCTATAGAGAGGCAGTGTAGAGTGTACCGGGTGCTGTTCGGAGTTCCCCCTTCCCATCAGTGGTGCCCCTACTGAGGAGCTACTGATTGCTCCTTGGTGACGTCAAAGACGGTGTCGCGGTTTGAAGAGCAGGGTCTAACAAGATTGGCATGGTCGGGTTTTCCAATGTTTACAGGTGCTGAAGATGCAGAAGTGTGGCTGCAAGACTACGGCCTATTTTTGTTGGAGAGCGGCTTGTCAAGAGAAGAGGGAGTGGCCCAAGCTTTCCCGCTCCTGGTTCGTGAAAAAGAAAAGGTATGGTATGAGAGCTTGCAGGCGGAAGAAAAACAGGATTGGAGCACGCTGGAAGCGGCATTCCGAAGCCAAAATGTGGCCAACACACAGTGGAGTGAAGTGAAGCAAATGATGGACAACCTAAAGCAAAGCCTTGATGGTGATTTCCGGGCATTCGTGTGGGAGTTCGAGGCCCTATGGAGCAAGTTGGTTAAGGTAACTGCTCTAGAGAATGCAGTTTTTTTGAAGATAGCCAAGTTTGTGGACTGCTTGCATGTAAAAATGGGGGATAAAGTCGAGATAGATGGACCATGCACGTATGAGGAGGTAGTAGCCTATGCGTAGAGCAGGACGAAGAAGCTTTTAAAGAAGCAACAGGCAAAGCAGGTTTTGCCGAGTCCATTGGTGCCAAGGCCAATTGCTAGGGAAGAGCTTCAGGTAATACGACCCTTTGTTGATGCACATGTGGTAGCAGCGGATAGGTGTGATGACAGAGTAGAGATGATGTGCTTGACAAAGTGCCTTTCGAAAAGCAAGCAGTGGAGAAGATAGCTGAAGTGCCAAAGCCAATGAGTTTGTGGAGAAAGCCGAGGTGTATTTGAGTTATAGCAGTGCCTTGGATAAGGACAACACATGGGAAACTGAGTGTGCTTTCTCAAGGTATGAGACATATGATGTTATGCATGTCAATAAGGTGGTTGAAGAACAGCAGGTTGCAGGTGAAGAGCTAGTTTGCGAAGACCAGGGGGTTGGGCAACCCTCTCTCTTGCCTTGTGATGGTAAGGCCATGTTGACTGAAGAAGAGTACTTCGATACAGCAGACTGGGGGTTCGATCATCCAGTTGTTGATGTAGATGGCAAGTTGCAGGTTTTGGTTGCTATAGCTACGGCGAGAATACAAGGTATGCAAGGCTTGCCGCCTTTTCTAGTGATGTTTGAAGAGTCTACAAGTTAAGATATGCAAGTATGTGCTTTGGATGATGAGTTACCGCAGGTGGGTGCCATGCTATTGATGGATATGATGTTGAAAGTGTCTATGCAAGTGCCGCTATGCGAATTGCTGCAGGTTGTTTTTCTTGAAGACGATGATACTATGGAGGAATCTATAGCCGATGGCTGGGGAACACAGGATGCAGAAGCTGTGCAGGGTGTACAGGCTTGTTTTCGGTGGGAAAATGATTCATGCATGCAGTGTTTTGAAGGATGGTGTTATCAAGATTTACAGGAATGGTTGGCTTACAAATTTATAGGTGCAAATCAAGGGTGGTATGCATATGCTTTACAGATGGATGATGATGAGCAATACCATATCTTTGATGCAGGTGGTGTTTACACTATGCTTGGGGAAGCTTGCGGCTTTCCATTTGACCCGGGTGGACTCTATAGTAGATGAATATCTCTCTCTATCTATGTAATGCTTCTTGTACATAGTATCTATCAGTTTCTTCTTATGCAGTTTTCTAATATTTAAATAATGTTATGGTTGAGCATAAATGCTCAATGGAGGGGTTGGGCAATGATGGTGCACCCAAGTCATGTCGACCCAGGAAATAGCCAGGAACAGATGCATAGCAGCAGATAGAGTGATAACAGGGTGCTTGGACACATGATAGGTGTAATTTTGAGCTGGTGTCCTCATGATATGTATGCCATATGTGACATTTTGTGGGTCAAGTTGTGGATTTTGAGCTCTATTGGTTGGAGAGCTTGAAGGTGACATGATATGTATGCAAAATCAATGCTCCAGTTTACTGAGCTCATGACTTTTATATAATTGAAGGCACATATCCAATTGAGAGTGCTGGTAGCAAAGGATAGTCGAAGGTCGTATCAATCTTCACCTCTTTGGGCAAAGATCTCATCACGCGGGAACCATTTTTGTGGAGCGGGCCTTGAAGCTTTGTTTTGATGATGCTAAGACAAGCTAGTTGAATTTTCCTGGCATTGGTGATCAAAGATATGCATGAAGGACATTAGACAATCGGAAGCATGGAGTGCATGTGATACGAGGCCAAGATCAATTTTTTTTAAAGATAGCAGACCTGAAGTTGAAGACTAATAAAAAATTTAAAAACAATGTTTTTTTGTGGCGGCACTACGACCTACAACAAGGGAAAGGAGGGCCATCTGCAGGGCAAGCAAACCGAGGAGGGTGCATGCAAGATATCGGGGGTTGTAGTTGCATGAGAGGGAGGCCTTGTTGGCCATGCAGTGGATTGGTGAGGCCGGGAGAAGGTGGGGCCAAACTGAGGACAACGTGAACGAAGGGGAGGTGGCGGCATTGCATGCGGGGATGCTAGTGGCCAAAGGGGGATTGGAGGCAGCCTGAGCTAGCTAGGAGAAGCCATGATTTCCAAATGGGAGGGCTCATCAGTTGCGAGGATAGCAGATGCTATCTGCATGCCAGGGGATAGGCCGAGAGCTCCAGGTTGAGGATGGCCATGGACTGCAACAGCCGAGGGCAGGAGGGGAGTAAGCTATCACCTGCGCAACTTTCAAGGGTGGCAGGCTGAGCCCGTTATGCAGGGCCGGCTTCAAGGGTGCTATGACAGAGCGCACAAGAGCTGCAAGGGGAAGGGATCGGCCGCAAGGGTGGTATGGAGGAGCAGATGGAGGAGAAGGTGGGGATGGCCGCCAGGGCTTGAGAATGGGAGTCGACAGGCAGAGTGCCCTGCTTATTATTGTTGCAAGTTGTCTGTGGAAGGCCGTCAGCTGATGGGAAGTGGTGTGTGGCCAAGGGCCATTGCAAGAGGCAGCTAGGGGCTTGTGAAGCAGGTGTAGAAGGTCATCACGGGATACGTGCTGCCAATAGCATAAAGTGGAGCACAAGGAGGATTGCACGCCATGGTGTGGCCATCATAACGAGCACCATCAATCAAGTTTGGAAGAGTCGCCATGGACTGAGCAGTAGCCACCAAGGGCCGCTATCATTGTATTGGATAATGTTTATGTGACACCTAGTTGGTTTGTTTTTTGTTGAGTTCGCCATCAATCTCCTCTGCGTCTTGTCTTTTATCGTATGCCCGTGGTAGCAGTGGCTCCGGGAGTGCGTGTGTGTGTGTGCAGAGAGAGAGAGAGAGAGAATGACTGTGGTTACAGATTGAGTGTGGTTTTGTGTGTGATCGAGGCATGTGTCGCATCCCTGTGTGAGTGCATTTACAAATTGGGTAGTTGTATGCATCTAGTGGTGTCAGGATATGATGGTTTGTTGGTGGGTTTATTGCTGAAGTGCTCATGTGTGAATGTGGGTAGTCGTGATTGCTCGTAGGTGAGTCCATGGTGTGAAGGTTGGAAGATAGTGTACGAGTGTAAGTGATTCTGTGTGGTTAGGGGTGCCGACTATCCCTGGGCTATAGAGAGGCAGTGTAGAGTGTACCGGATGTTGTTCCCATTTCCCCCTTTCGAACGTCACATTGGGGCATTTGTGTTTTTCTTCTCCTTTATTTTTGGCTTTCTGAAAGAAACCCTTAGTGTTGGGTGGGTTAGGGGGACTTTCATAGTTTTCAGTGCATGATGGAGACTTATGTTTCATTTCCGATCCTGTCTTTACTTTTTTGCATTCTATTGTTTTAGAATGCTAAAGCTTCAAAGCTTCACCTTGCATAATTTTAGTAAATTTTACACACACATACACATGTTTTTTTTTTTGCATTCTATTGTTTTAGAATGCTAAAGTGAAGCTTCACCCTTGCCTCATTCTAATAAATTCTATACACACACACATATTAATTAGTTCTTTTATTTCACCTTTCAATTCTATAGCTTGATTCCAGTCAGTGTTAACGTTTGAGAGTATTTTTTATTAAGCGGATGCTGGCCGAGTTTCCTCCTCCCAAAGAAGAAAACCAAAAATATTAGTAGAAATTTTGAGATTTGCAAAATGTTTGCACGACTTTCTCACAAATCTCGTCGTTTTTTCTTCCGTTTACCATGGTTTGCAACTAGCTAGTCTCAATTTTCAATCGTCTTAAGACTAAGCTGAGGAAATCCTTTCCCAAACACTGATATCAGTTTAATTCAACCTAACAATTTTATCACTTTCTTATTGTTTTTGAAAGCCGTCGTGTCCCTTTCACTTGTTTCTTGTGTTTTCTTCTCTTTAAAGTATACTTGCATTATGTAGGTAGTGAATGTTTTGGACTACATAAGTAGTCCTTAGGAAAGGGCTGGATTTTGGGTGGATCTATGGACCACTGGATAAATCTTGCGGATTAGTTTCACCTTACAAGATAATAAGCTTTATTTTAATTAAGTTTTTTAGGCTCTTGTCAGAGGATATTAACATTTGTGTACCTCTCTTTAAAAAGGGGCATTGAGTATTGTGTCAAACATTATTTTTTATGCTTTTGGGATATATTGTAATCTAAACAGTTCATTGTTATACTTTTTTTCCAAAACAACATCATATTTTATTGTAACTAGTATTGTCGGCGGCCTTCGACTGCCTCTCTCTCTTTCTTCACGTGCAGACTTCTTCTCTTTCTCTCTGAGTGCACTGAGCAGTAGGCTACAAGGCTCACTACCGTTGGAGTTGTCCGGATGAAGGAGCTCTCGCCACGTGCCAGGGGAGACAAAATAGATGGTCTGTGGAGAGAGAGAGAGAGAGAGAGAGAGAGAGAGAGAGAGAGAGAGAGAGAGAGATCGTTACTACCTTGTTCACCTTCAAGTTGAGCTCAACTATTTGACTAAATTTGCATAACCGTTTAAGTACGCATTATGTGTGTGTATGTGTGTGTGTAGAGAGAGAGAGAGAGAGAGAGAGAGAGAGAGAGAGAGAGAGAGAGAGGGAGAGAGAGAAAGAGATTAGGTTCCTAAGCACTTCAACAATGCATTCGCATCAGGAACACTCCTCTATGATTTGGATGATGCTCTCCTTGTCAGCCAATTTGGAAGCCTTGCCCTCCTTACGGAAGAGATAGCCATGAATGCCCACGGGCCATGTGATGAGACTCACTCTCTCTCTCTCTCTCTCTCTCTCTCTCTCTCTCTCTCTCTCTCTCTCTCTATGAACTTGATGCATGCCATTTTTAAAAACCAAACATCATAGAGACATCATATGTACAAAAAGAAACTCTTCCTACTTGGTAGATGGATATTATTTCACAACCTTTGTTTATTTTCATGCACACTTTAAAGGCTAATATCTGCTCGGGCATGAGCAATTACAAGTCTTGGAAAATACCTGGCTCCACTCCTGATAGAAGAGGCGCCTTCTTCCAAATGAATAACTTCCACAACTTCATCCTCATCAAGAAGAGAGTAGCGTCTTGATGGAGTGCAACCCTATTGGCTTATCACTCTAATCAACAGTCACACCAATTGCTTGTGTAAATATGGGGTTCCCATTAGATAGAAGCAAGACCTCATCATTGATGCCAAGGATTTCTTCCCATGCACGCACCCATCATTCATGAAGATGCATGCAATGGTATCAATGCCCATTGGCATGAAGGAGCATCTACGCCAAGACGGAAAATAGAAAGTCTTCCCTTGGTAGGATTTGCCATAGAGACGGTCTGCACTTGACCTTCCTTGTCAAGGTAGGCGAATGTGGCATCTAGAATCTTTTTGTCCTTGGTTCTGAGGGACGTGGTTGTGCTTGTTGCATACAATGCCTGAAGGGAGAGGGTGGTCCTTGTGTGTGGGAAAGAAAGAGGTGATATAAGCCTTGACAAAATGGCACAACTCATGAATGATGGCAAAGGTGACAAACTATAGTCCCTCTTAGGGAGGGGAGAGGCATGCGATTTGGTAGCAAAGTCGGAGTAATCATGGCCTTCAACATTGTCATCTCCTCTTACCTCCTCTCACAAACGCTCTCTCTAGCTCTCTCTCTCTCTCTTCATATGCTATCTCCTCTTACCTCCTCTCACAAACGCTCTCTCTCTTCATATGCTACTACCCTCTTACCTCCTCTCACAAACGCTCTCTCTAGCTCTCTCTCTTCATATTGCTACTACCCTCTCTCTTCTCTTCAAATTTTTGTGTTCCCTCAGGCTAATTCAAAATTGGCCTTTTCCCGTTGCTTCTCTTTCCCTTTGCTTCCTTGCCTTCATTGGATTTAGTAGTTGGTGAATGTGGTTTGCTTTGTTGTGAAACTTGTGCTTGCCTTTGTTGCGTAGTGGATTCTTCTTTTGATTTGCTTTGCGCTTCTAGAGCTTCCTGTATCTTCAAGGATTCAGCTTCTACATACATTAAGGCTTAAGAAAATCCTTTGGATCTTCTGGGACCTTCTTTGCAGGGTTCTTGGTCCTTGGACCCCTGATCTCCCTCGAGCTCCATGATTCTTCTTGATGGGCTGCCACTGCGTTCTTCTTCATTTCTTCTCTTCGTGCCCTCATTTATTCATTGTTAGAGCTTCCGCTGTTGTGGGCTTCAGGCAATCTTTCTACTGATTCTTCATCTGATTTATATACCCTTTTCTACGTTGATCTATGGTTCGTGGAAAAGGTTGAGTTGATGCTATCCACGTAGTTTTGATCTGGGGCTGGAGGCAAGTTATCTTCCATTCCAATAGCATGGTATGGAATTCGTGCTAGAACTTCTGGAGCGCCCAGATATGTGATCTTTCCTTCCTTTTTTGTGCTCTTGAGTGTTTTAAGCACGTATTATGCATGATCTATGGCATGTCTTGTTGTTGACTTCAACACTTGCATAAAAGTAGTTGCAAGTGCATGATTCAGAGTTGTGTATCGTGGAGGTCTCTTTGAAAGGAAGTGGAAGTGTTGGTGATAAAGATGAGTCGGATCCTCCACCTGCCTTAGTATTAGGTCAGAGAAAGTGGCGACAGCTATATCCTTGGTGAATGTACCTGCTGTTTTCTTATCCCTGGCCCTCATTGTCATACCTTTTGTTGGCACCTTTAGTGCCTTAGGCCACTATGTCCTTGTTGATAACCACTTCAACTTTTTGGCCTTGTTGATCCGTGATTTGAGCAGATCCATCCTCTTTGATAGTGGATAATAGTTCATAGGCCCGCTGGGAATCTACTCCACATGGCTCCTGGTCATAGAATTCTCAAAGTCCCAGTCTTCTGTTGGCTTCTTTAGTGTCTGGCCTTACAGCTACATCATAAACTTCCTTGGTAGCATTTGTAACTTGACCTGGTGTCCATCTTCGCTCTTGAACCTACCGGTGAAGACTTGTAGTGTTGTTTTCTTCTAGTTGTTCTTTTGGACAGGTAGGTTTCCTTTGTCGTTTTCATAGAGCTTGGCTCCAACTAGTATGGTGGAAATTTTTGCAGCTTTTCTTTCTAAGACATCCTCTTCTTTACCTTCTCAACTGCTTGCACTGCACCGATTAGGAGAATACAGTGTCAAAGTTAGAAAATTCCATGGATTTCGCTTTGAAATTCCCTGAGTCTGAACTGTTGGCAAATGATGTCCATTTTGCTTCAAATCAATTTTGGAGCATGCATAGATGCATAAAAACATGTAGAGATCAAAATCACGCAATCCAGGCAAAAGTTGCAACTAAAGTAAATAATCCCGATTATTTACAACTGGGGAATTTTTCCAAATTTTTTCATTTTTGACATCATAGGCTTGAGACATGTGGCATTAGATACTTTGAGTGAAGTGTGGGCTCATTTGAGTGCACAGAGTGAAAATGGTGTCTGATTTAGGCCTTAGACTCTGAAACAGTAGATATAAAGGGCTTTTGGGTTTCTGTGATCCAAATATAATCATACTTGATTTGTAGGCTTGTCACGTCTTGTACTTTGGTTCCATAAGTTCAAAGTTGAAATTTGGACTCATTTTGGTAAAAAAGGAAATAATCACAATTATTAACTTTTTTAACAAATTATACATTTTTTGTTGCAAGCTGGTTCTAGAAATGATATAGAGCCTCTGTAAGAGATATGGGGCGATTTGGATCAAAAAATGTGACAGTTAACTCAAAATATGGATAGAAGAGCCTTTAGTGCGTTTGTTTGACAAAATTTGAGATTTTCTTCATCTTTTGGGATCAAAGTTGGTATGTGACATGAGATAGGTGTGTACAAGGGATAGGTAAAGTGACAAAATAATTTTCAAGCCAAAGGTGCACAAAGGTAAATAATCACGAAAATTTACAGCAGTCAATTTTTTTGCATGAATAGATAATTTGATGACCTAAACATCTTTAATACATCTAAAACGAGTCCTAAAATGAATTTGGTAACGTTTGGTCTTGTCAACATCACTTCGTGCTCTTGTCGACTCTAAAATCACCAGTTTTTACTTCTACTTGGTGTGTAGAGTTGGTTTGTCACTTTTGAAGCCATGTACTTGTCAACTACATAGTCCTGATGTTGCTCATTCCTAGTTTAGGCTCATTCGGAGTCACTTTGACATCATATGTCAAATTTAACACTTTGTAATCTTTGCGCCGTTTCTTGCTGTTTGAGAGCTTTCCTTGACTATTTTCTTGAAACCATCTAGGTACATTGTGTATAGACCTCGTCTTTAAGCTGCATGTGGAGTCAGAATCGAATTCTGACATGTGGCAAAAACCTAAATTATTTACTTGGGACCCTTCGACCCCTGCCAAATGGTCATCTAAAGATATGGAAGTGCTCTAATATCTAGGGGCATGCTAAATTTCAAGTCTCGTCTGATTATATTGAGCTGACAGACCACTATGGTCGTTTTTGTGTCGTAGGCGTTCGTGCACAACTAGGATTCTAGGGTTTTCTCTTGAGCCTAAACCTGCTATCCGACTGTAGAGAAAAATTCTTTAATAAGTTTAGAACTTACCCTCCATGTCTCGTGTGAGACGACACTAAAAATGGGGGACTGTGGACTCTGAAAATTGTGTGCAAAGAAGGTAGACAGCTCTCTCCTCCAAGAGTGACTAGTGAAAATGAGGTGATTTTGGGAGACCTTGGATAACTATATTCGACTTCCCAAACTATTTTTCCCCAAATTGCCCTGTTAGTTCTATTAGGCCGTGAAATCTACGTTAGACTTAAAATTTTCCTCAATTAGATTCCGTTAGCTCATTCTATCAGAATTTGCAAAAGTGGGCCTTGGTAGCCTAATTTAGGCTTCTCGCTTTCGTTTGTCGTTTTGATTGAAAATTTGTGTGTCTGTCTACCTTGTTCTTTTGATCATTAGAATATCTTTAGTTTCTCCATCTGAGCTCATTTTCTATTTATTATTGATTTTTAACATTGTGTAAAAATAAAAAAATCAAAGAAAATAATAAAATGCATTAAAAAAGAAAATTAAAAAATCAACAATTAAGAAAATCCATTGGAGAACACTATTTTATTACTTTTTGGTGGATTTATTTATTTTTAAGATTCAATATCAAGAAAAATTGATGAAAATGAGCAAAAAAGATTATTTTTTGATGTATTTTCTGATAGTATATACACTATTTACACTTATCAGGGAGATGTTATTAGTTAAAATTTTCCTATGGATGATTTTTGAGGGAATTATTAGGTATTTTTTTGTAAAAAATCACACGTTTATAGTCAATTTTTTTTCTCCCTCTTCAAACATTGCCCTTAATTATTGAAGTTCCCTTCCACCCCTCCTAGATGGAGTACTCCGGGACGACTATGTGCATGGGTTGAACTACCGTGTCTATGCATAGCCGTGGTTGGCTCTATCATGCTTTGAAGGTCAATACAATTTAAACCAGCCTAATGTGCAAGAGTTGGGTCTTGAGTAGTTAACTCCAGGGTTTCCGTGGTCAATTTCTGTTGATATTTTCTAAATAGCAAATTCTATAACTTGTGTGCTCTTTGTCTGATTGTACCATTTGGATGCTTTGGCATACTAGTTTCCTGAGCTGTAGGTATCAATGATGACGGTTGGTGAGCATTAACTCTCCATTGGTATTTTGGTTTTCCGTTGATGAAGTGTTGTGGTTGAGTGTTTTGAGACTTAACTTTCCACTGCTTCATCGGCTTTACAGTTTGTAGAGAAGATAAATGCTCATTGTTTCTCCAAACCCATCTTGTGTTAGTTTCCCTTCTTGAAGATGTTTTTCAATGAGTCATTAGATGTGAAACTTTCTTTGGTATGGTAGATGAGTTTTTAAGCACCCAAATTTGAGACAGCTTGTCCTTGAGTTGTGCTTTTGGTACCCAAAAATACTTGATTTCTTGCATGCTACTTGTAGCATTTTCTTGTGTAGAGGAGAAAGTAGATTGATTACTCTCTGTTTTCCTTTGTGGGCGACCTCTTTTCCATTCCTCTTTGCTCGGCGCACTTGGAACAATGATTTGTCCTCCTTTAGGTGATAGCTTGAGTTTATTGGTGTCCCAATCTGGTACTGCCTTGTACGTCCGCATCCATGAGCTTCCAAGAATCATTATTTCATTCATATGTTCATCTGATATGCATAAAAATTGATGAGGGCATGAACATCGATGTACTATCACATTCAAGTTGACTAATTCCAATGCCAGTGTTGCGTTTCTGTTGCATCCTTTTATAGCAGATATTCTCGATGCTAAAGACTAATTCGTCGCTTTCTTGTACGTGGAACAACTGACTGCATTCATTCGAGCTCGGGTATCTACCAGTGTATTTATGCTATAATTGTTCAGTTGTAATTTGATGCAAAGGTCCATTCCATCTAGCCATTCATCATCCATTGACACTGCATCATTCTTCAATTCCTATAGTCTTTCATCTGGTGCTAAAGTGTTGATGGGAATAGGAGTCCGTTGATTTTTGAAAGCAGCTTTCCTCTTGAGTACTCAAAGTCAAGCTTCCTTTGGGCTTCATCAATACTGTGATGTCGTTTCATCTTTCTTTGCCTTGCTGCTTACTTTGTTGCATGCATTTTCTCTAGCAAATTAATGGCTAGTGGCAAATGGTACTTCTTTAAGCGGCATCCACTAATCCAGTTAACTATTGCTTCACCATCTAGAGTGGACAAGTTTACTGCTCCACTTGGAGATACGTCGTCAATGATAAACGGTCCTTTTCCATTTTTCTTGAACTTTGGAATGTGTTGCTTAGGGGAATACACTAAAACTAGGTCCCCTTTTTTGAAGATTTTTGTGACTAGATATGAATCAAAAAATTATTTTTGCTTTCGTTTTTGTACATAGTTGTGAGCTACAACCGTTAGCCTTTGCTCATCAAGCTTTTCTAAATCTTCGAGCCTCTGTGACAGTTCATGTCCAGTCCACTAAAGATCTTTAGCTACCCTTTATGTTGCCAATAGAAACTCTATCGGCAATATGGCATCAAGACCATAAACAAGATTGAAGGGTATAGCATTTAAAGCTATCTTGAATGAAACTCTGTAAGCCCACAGAGCAGTATGTAGATTCATTTCCCAATCAGTTTCTCCTGAACTAACGATCTTAGTCAATACCGAGCTAAAAGTTTTATTCGTGTGCTCAGCTTGTCCATTTTCTTGTGGATGATATGGAGCAGATTTGTTATGGATGACCATAAATTCATTTAGTAGATACTCAATTACCTCATTGAGGAAATGAGTTCCCCCTATCACTAACAATTTCTATTGGAAGCCCATATCTTGTTAATACATTCTCATACAAGAATACGACTGTGGTTCTATCATCATTATTTCTGGTTTCCTTAGCCTTTTTCCACTTGGTTAAATAGTCCATAGCTACAATGATATACTGAGCTTGAGTTCTATAAGCAGGTGTTTGTATTCACCCAACAAAATCTATGTCCCATTTTGCAAAAGCTCTAGCCTCCATCATTGGTCTTAAAGGCATGCTATCTACCCAAGTTGGCATTTTTGCTCGTTGACATGCATCACACCTTCTAACATATTCTTTGGCATCTGCAAAAAGTGTGGACCACCATATGCCTCCCATTAAAATTTCTCTAGCAGTGGTTTCACTAGAAATGTGACCTCCAGCTAATCCAACATGTGCTTGTTCTAGAGTGGGGTTGTTTTATCTTCATTTGCACATAGACGCAAATGTTGATCCTGTTCACTCCAATACAATTGGTTTCCAATAAAATCATAGTCTCTTGCTTCAATTTCAATAGATCTTTGGTGGCGTTTACTAAAAAATATTCAGCTTGATAAGTAAGTAACTAGATAGTTACTCAACTTAGGAATAATTGAAATCTGAAATAATGTCACATGAGGTATGGGTTCTTGTTTTGACATTTAAGATAGTTTTTCACAAATGAGTGAATATCACTTCTCATGGTTGGCCAAAATACTCCAAGTGACAAGATTCATTACATAGTTTGGGCTTCCGCAAAGTGAAATCTGAAATAATGTCGCATGAGGTATGGGTTTTGTTTCTGGCATTTAAGACAGTTTTTCACAAATGAGTGAATATCACTTCTCATGGTTGGCCAAAATACTCTAAGTCTCAAGATTCGTTGCATAGTCTGGTCTTCTGAAAAGTGAAGTCCTACTATAGTAATGTGCGCTTGACTTAGGTATTGGGTTTTCTCCTCATGATTAATAAACAAAAGCAATATTCCATCTCGATTTATTCCAGCTAGTAATTGATGCATAGCCGATTTTCCAATTAATCCGGTGTAATAGGAAGTGTTTTTTGAGAATAACTTGAGCTATGGTCATCAATGAAACCATATCTTCTGACCAATGGGGTATTATTTCTACGGAGAATAGGTATGCATCTGGTAGATCATTGTCTACCCCTTTTTGTGGTTCTCCTAAAATAATCCTTGATAAATGATCTGCTCTTTGGTGTGTGGTGCCCTTTTTTACAACTACAATGAAATCAAATTCCAAAAGAATGATGAACCATCTCACTATTCTTCCTGTGTTGCATGGCTTGTTGACCAAGTACAATAAAGCTTGGTGGTTCACAAAAAACACAAATTTGTTGGCTAATATGTAATGTCTATACTTTTTATGGCATAGATCATCCCTAATCCTTCCCTTTCAATGGTTGTATAATTCTTCTCTGCCACATTCAATTGTCTACTAGCACAGGAAATATGAAAATCAATGTTTTTGTCTCTTGGTTGAGCTACATCCAATGGTAAAATTGGAAGCATATGAAATATATTATTCCAATTTTGGTGCTTTCGATATTGGGGCTGAAGTGAGAGCTTTTTTAAGCTTCATGAAGGATTCTTCACACTCATCAGTCCATACAAAGAGTGTAATCAAGTCATACATGGGTTTCACAATTATAGCATACATGTAAATGAATGCGTGTAATATGCACAATGTTCCATGAAATCTTGAACCCCTTTGACAGTTGTTGGTCTAGGAAATTCAGCAATAATATGAATTTTATCCATATCAATCGCTACCTCATTTTAAGACACTATATGTCCAATAATTTTTCCTTATGCAATCCCTTTCTAAGATACATTCTTCTCGTTTAAAACTCCTATTTTTTGAGGCTCCACACATCCAAGTAGGTGTGTCTTTGTTTAACCAAGAGGGTAGCTTTGATTCAGCTAAAGAGACTGAGTCAAATTCTTGAATGGGTGTTTTCATTGCATCTCTATAAGTGTGATCTTTCAAATCAACCCTTGTGATTGATCCCACTTGCTTCAAATACAAGTAATTGTTTTCCCAATCCTGAATGGGTTGTACTTGCCGCATGAATGATCTTCCCAAGATAATATCATAGTTAAGTTTCTTTCCAAAGTCCACTTTGCAAAAGTATGTTGATAATAAATTCCACAGAAACTAACTATCACTTTTTGAAGCAGTCCTAAGGGTTTTTTGATGTGTCCATCCGCCAATTGTAATTTCATTCGAGTTTGTCTAATGGCTGGTTTTCTCCATGATCCCCATACTACTTTTATGGCTATGGATATTCCAGCTCCACTGTCCAGTATTGCCATGGTTTCCACATCATTATATCTCACAGGAAGGGTTATGTCACCTTTGTCCCCTTCATAGTATTCGCCAACTTTTTTCATAGGGACGGATCTAATCTCCTTATTATCCAATTCATGTTTCAATTATCCCAATTTAATTGCGATTAGCCCTGTTATCCCCACCTTCTCTAGAGTTTTCTATAAATCATTCCATAAATATGGTATGATTTTTAATAGTTTTCCCAATGTAAGAGTGCATTGAATGGGTGTAGACATGATTGAATGGATGTTTTCTACCTCCCGGGTTTGTTCCGCTCTTTTTATCTGAGTGGTTTTAAACACTATGGATTTGTCTTCAGTGTCTCCTAAGTATGAGAGTAGTGTTTTTAGAGTCGTTGGGTTTAGACATTTCTAATGCTTCAGATCCGCAATCCTCATACAAGGATTGTATATCATTGTCCATATCAGGGGATAAATGGTCTAACCAAACTTCCTCTATAGGGGTTGAATTGAAAGTTATGCTCCCATCATTAGTATCCCTAAATTTTTTCCATAAATATCCTAGCCAGTCTTCTTCCACGAATGCAATTCCATCTAAAGTATCTTCATTGTCAGGCACTATGAGTTCTGGCTCTTTAGTTTCAAGGTGGGGTTCTATCACCACTTGGACAAGCTCCCCCGGTTTTGCTACACTCTCAACCTTGGATTTTTGTTTTTCTAGCATTTCTTGAGTAATTCTTACCAGATTTTTGATAAGCTTCAAGCTTAGTTGCTTCCATATCTCAAGAAGGATAGTTTTTCCATTTGTTTTCCATGTTTTGGCCTGCTATAAGTCCTGCCTGGAAAGCTTCCAAGGCTGCATTGATTCTCTCAAAATTTTTCTCTACCAAAATTGATCCTCCACATTTCATTGTGGTTTCTTTGATTTCACTCCCAATGTCTTTCACTCTTTCTTGGAGTATTTTCTTGGCTTTTTCCTCAATTTCGTCCTTTTATTTATGTTTTCTCAACTCATACCTTTGACTTCTTCTTTTCTTGATCTTTTGAGAGGAAATTTTAGTATCCTCTGATTCATTCGAGGAGCTATGTTTCTTCTTCTTAGCGTGGGCTCTAGCGATTACCTTGATTGGAACAATAGGTTCACTTTTTGAAGAGATACTAGGCATCAGTTGGACTACATTCACCATATTTTTCCTTGTTTAACAAATTTTTTGGATAGTCTTTAGGTAAGTTCACCCTTTTTGCAACATTGTGCACAAAAAGCTTCAATTGGATTAATGTTCTTGTCAAGTTCTGGGCATTCATTTTTCCAATGATCATGTACACCACTATTATGGCAGTTTCTAGTCCTTGGCTTAATCATGGGTTTACCATAGGAGGTCTAACACCCTGATTAGCTACATAGTACATTGGTGTAAGCTTTTGAGTAGCATAAGTCATAGGTTCTTCCACTGGAGGTGGATGTGAATCATACCACTCCCCTTATACCATTACTATAGATGAGTTAGGCTCTACATAAGGTGTAATAGGCACTAGTGTTTGTTCATCTATGACTCCTTCTAAATGCATGTACTTTATATGCACTGCATTATGTCCAGGATATGGAGGTTGTTGACCCAAAACTAGTTGTGGTCTTTCTATGCCCATCTGTGGTCTTTGTGAAGGGGATCGGGGAGCACCACAGACGGAGAGTGAGAGAGAGAGAAGGAGTGACACACAAGATGTGGGTGGGGAGACTCAAAGAGTGAGCAGCCCCCTATACACTTATGCTATGTATAAGGTATACAAGTCAGTGGGCGCCCAGACTCTCGGCGGCTGGGCAAGGCACAGACGCCTTACCCCAACAGCATCCCACTTAAAGGCGACTGTGCCTTTAAGCAAGGGAACCTAGTCTAAAGACTACAAAAGATGAGATAAAACCACTCTCAACCGATGCCCACTGCTAGCTGTGATCGTGTGTATCCGGCTGTCTTGCTCCCGTGTAAGTTCATACACCACCAGAGGTACCGCACACATACTGCAAGTATGTACGCAATACCTGCATATCTCCCTCGTATACTATGCCATCATCAGTCAACAAACGAATGACAACCCCAGCTGCAAATGCTCCCACTACAGCTGCGATATCCGGTCTCAAGATTAGCATCTCATACATGAGACCACCGAATGCCGATGCAATGCTAGCGGGCCCTGCTAGCTCTACGGAGCATGCATCAACATATAAATCCCCGGCAATAGGCATCTCTGACTGACAAGGCGTGTCAGCCACATGCATCTCCTGACTGTCCGCAAAAGACACATCAATCTGTCGTGCAACCTCAGAGCAAACCAGCTACTCTAGATGTTTGCTGGAAGACATATCCTACACAACTATATTCCCATGCTCACTGTCGAGCATAGAAAGGAATGATTGCATAATCGCTGACGTCTCAGCCTCCTCTGCAATCATCCACTTCAAATATGACCACTCAATGTGATGTGACTCACTAGAGCTCTCATGCTCTAACTCCGTATGCATAGACTCTTGCACAACGTCCTCCTGTCGTGACTCACTAGAGCAAGACCGCTCTACCTGTCTATCCTGCATAGAAGTATCTCGCACAAATGACTCTCTACTTTGCTCAGTCACTAGCAAAGAATGCATGTATGACTCTGTCACTTCTCTGTGTGACTGCTCAAGTCGTGCCTCAACTGTGTGCACAACGAGCTCACTACTCTGCACTCCATGCAAAGTACCCTGCAACCCATGAGCAAAAGAGACTCGCCTGCTCTCTCGCTCTCTACCTGTCTGCATGATCATAGAGACAACACCGTCTCTCCCGTGATCCACATGCACTGGGTAACCTGTACCACTCCTGGTACCTCTCGCAATCACTAGCGAACCCAAATGCATCACAAAATCTCGCTCTCGTAGCGAAATCTGACATCCACAATCTCTAAGCTGACCAATCGAGATCAAACTCACTGTCAAATCTGGTACATAGTACACATGTCGTAACAAGTAAGATGCACCACTCGGTAATGACAGTCTCACATCTCCTGCACCTGCTATCGCATGCACCGATCCATCGGTCAAATGTACACTACCAAGCATCCCGCTAGAATAGCTACAAAACCATTCACGATGGGGCGTGACATGAAACATAGCATCTACGTCTAGCAACCACTGCGAAGGGAGTGCACTATCCACATGTATAGCATCTCGTGCATAGCTCGAGGTAAAAGTGACATCCCCGTCACTAGTATACTCCGACACTACATCTGCCTCAACTGTCAAAGCAACTGAGTCCATGGCATCACTACATACATCTCTGAGACTGCCATGTCTCCTACGATGTCGCATACGACGAAAACAACGCCGTCTAACGTGTCCAAAATGACCACAATACCAACATGTCACCTGTCGGCGTACTCGTGAATGTACATGTCTCACACGAGTCCATGATGACTCAGATCTATCATACATTTCATGTAATCTGCGCCAAAGTGCTCTCGAAGTAATCTCATACATAACAAGAGCATATACAGATTCTGCAAGGTGCAAAGAGAGTGTAGATAGTGCCATCTCCTCTAGCTCCTGCCACTGATCGTTAGACATGTTTGAAGGTCTACCTGCATCACCACTCAATGGTCGATGCAACCCTCGCTGTGTTAATGCATCAAGCATACACTCTCTCCATGCTGCAAAGTCTGACCCATCAAACATGCACATTTCAGAGAGATCATAATCTGAGCGATCACCTATCTCTACCATGAGCACAATGTAGCAAACTAGATAGCAAAACCACCTTACCAACAACACCTAGAAACTGTCTACAAATATGGCCAGAAACACAATGTAAAACCTGTGAGACACACTCCAAAATAGAGCTCCCGCAATGTCAACCAAATCGGCCCTAAACTGGCTCGAATCGCATCAACAAAAGTCTGCAAATATGGCTACAAATCAACCCTAAAACAGCCCCAAAATTCAGCTCTTAAACAGCTGCATAAACAAGTCACAAACGTGTCCCAGATCAACCTACAACTGAGCCATACATGGACACCTGCAAAGAGGAAACAATGGCTGAAAATTCAGCGCCCAAATAAGCCCTCAAACCTGCCTGTAAACTTGTAAACCTGTAGCTAAATCCTGCTGAAAAACCTCAAGCCATTAGTGCTCGAATCCGGCTACCTAGCTCGTAGCCACACAAGCATCAATCACAATACTCACTCCTGTGAGTGTGCCAAGATAACTGTACGCCTGTCAAACCCGTGAGCTAATCACCAAGCCCACACTGTGCGGTATCGATGCATACACACACACAAATCTCCCACCTGCAGAGAACACCGAACGCAAATGCTGAGTGCAACCCGCAATCTCTACCTAGATCGCATAAATGATACGCATAAAATTCCTGGGACAATTTAGCCAAAGTTTCGTGAGTAAAACGGCCACAAAACTAGTAACCAAACCGACTGCACGCTCAAAACCATGAGCAACCAAAGCACATCAAACCGCATTCCAAATGCATGCACCAATCTCCACACTTTGCATACATCATTGCAAACACCTACAAATCCAGTACACAAATATCTTCTCTACCTGTGAATGTCAAAAAACATGCTCGAGGCATTCATTGCCGAGCTCAAAATGCAATCACATTAGTCTCCCTAAGCATCAAACCACATAAGGCATACATTGTATCCTCCCACCTGTGAGGAAACTTGCAGCAAATATCACTCTCACATCTGAGAGCAAACCATGTGTGGAATCCTCGACACACAATAAACAACTGCTGCTGCAGAAAATTCAACGTTCAGAATTTTAAAATTCTTATATGATGAGGGCGTCCGGAGCGTGCCAAAACCCCAAGGTAGACTCGTGGATCACATGTATCCGAGTCCGGGTGTGAAAGCTATGCCAAAAAACCTTCGTTTCGACCCAAAAACGCAGCATAAACTGCCAAAAGAGGGCTGAAAAATGCAGCTCCTCAACCGTAGCTCAAATGAAGTTTTTGATGGCTCAAATGGCTTCGAAAGCGGGGTAAAACGCCAGGACGCTTGGTGGAAACGCTCTCGGAAAGCTGAATTTGCCGATGCCGAGGTCGAAACCCTGTTTGCACTCTTGAAAGTGCGCGCACGCGGACGCGATTTCGGGAATGAAACTGGCTCTCCGCTGTCATTGTGACTGTGCACACACGCGTTCCCTCCGCACCTACGCTCTGATACCAATTGAAGGGGATCGGGGAGCACCACAGACGGAGAGTGAGAGAGAGAGAGAAGGAGAGACACACATGATGTGGGTGGGGAGACTCAAAGAGTGAGCAGCCCCCTATACACTTATGCTATGTATAAGGTATACAAGTCAGTGGGCGCCCAGACTCTGGGCGGCCGGGCAAGGCACAAACGCCTATACCCCAACACTTTGTGCTGGGGCCATTTTAGGCTAATATTTGTACATGGGTTGTCCTTGTGGCCTCATGGGCACATATTGAATATTGCAATCATACTTTGGTCTGTAATAACACTCATTGGTCTCATGGTTGGTCCATTTATCCTCAATAGCACACCATTTTCGTGACCTAATCCATTGTCCCCGTTGAGGTATCCCTTGCCCTGGTCCTCTCATAGGTGCTTTTTGCATGTTATTCATCATTTTGTTCATCCTCTTGAACATGTATTCTATAGTTGTAAGTGGTGCTACAGCAGCTGTTCCCACTTGTGCCGGTTTTGAGAATGCTATTTTCTCACTCTGAGTATCCTTAGGGACATCTTCTTCATTGAAAGTATCACAATTGTCTCCCAAGTTAATAGCATCTGATACACACTCTTCTAGGGTCATATGCTTTTTGCTATACAGTATAGCATGAAGTTCTTTGTTTAGAAATCTTTCAAGAAATAATGACACTAATCTTTCTTCTGATGGTATTTCTAGTTCTGGGCATCTTGCAATGTATTGCTTCATCTTAGTTACACAGTCCCGAATAGACTCACCTTGTTTTCGCTTGAAGCTATAGATTTGAGCTACCATATTATGTATGATCGCCATTTTGGAATATGCAGCTACAAATCCCTGAGCTAATGTATTTAAGTCCATGATTGACCTTGGTGGAATGTTTTTGGAACCATGTCAATTCTTTTCCTTCTAATGTCATTCCAAATCCCTCAAATTGAGCGTGGAAATCAAACATGTGTTCTACTCTTAGCACTTGTTTAAAGCTTGCTAAGTAGTATGGATCTCCCGTCACTATTTCTCCCAAAAGATCTTTGTCCTTGGCCCAATATCCAATCTCCCAATATCTAATCTCTTATAGAGCACCCTTGGTAGTTGATATATTCTACCTCCTCAAGACTCATCATAACAAAGTTATTGTTATAACAATCCCTAAATAGGTAAGTTGGTTGATCTGCTGAACCCTTGTCTTTGATTTTATACATATAGATGATTTTCATTGGGTGTTAACTGCCCTGATTTGGCATGAGAAGTCCATAAAAGATCCTTGACATTCCTATACTCCCAACAATAGACTCCGATCCTAGGATTATCCATGCTAATCCATTTCAAAGGTTTCAGATCAACTTGATCGTATCCCTCAAATACTAAAGTCGATGGACCTTCTTTTACTGCCATATATGGATTTATGGTATTCACCTCTAACCCCCATTTGTCTACTACATCACGGTTTTAACCTTTTAAATATTGAGTCCTGTTTTTGTCCATATACATTTTTCTTTGTTTGTTTGCCATGATTTCCTCTTCAAACTCTATGTCATGTTCATCAATGTGAATGGTATACTCTTCGCTGGGATCCACCTAAACCTGAGCTCCATGGCCATTACTCTTATAAAAGGTGAGTATGTGCTTATATCGCACCATCGTTCCTATTCCTAAATGAGGCGAATAGGAAGACATTTCAGATGTTGAGTCAGAATAGGTGTCTGAGACTTCTTCAAACATAGTGTCCAAGTAATTACCTTGATTCACACTCTTTGATGGATACTTTACAAGCGGTCTCTCTAAATATGTCTTGATTTGCTAGTATACAACCAGATCTAAGGTTCATATAGATTGGTTAAGCCCTATATAGAGTACTTACCATCGGATTGATTTGTTATCTGTTTTCCCACTTGACTCGAATGAAAATCCTGTCAAGCTCTTAACCCTTTATCTGCAACCTCATTCCCGTGTCAGTTTTAACCAAGTTAGCAGTTTTTCACAAAGTCTGTATAATTTTTGCTAACTATTGTGATTGGTCTATATATATCACTTCAATATGAGCTAAATGAGTCAGCAAATGAGACTTTCAAATTTTATCCTTGCAAAGAGCTAAAGGACTAGTCTACAATTAATCTGGAAACTGAGCTAACATGTACTAATTTGGACCCAATGGAACCCATACTTGAACAATGGCCTTATATTATATTGTTCTAACACTGTGTAAGCTTAAAAGTCAAAAATCTTGTCTCTGGGTCTCAGTAGTAAATAGTCATGATTATTTACTTTTCTTAGTTTTAACACTTTTTAGGCTTGTTTTGCCAGGTAATCACCTTGTGGTCTGTGGACAAGTTTCATTGAGTTTGAACAAGATTTGTCCAAGTTATCAACTGTTTAGTGTCCGTAGACTGAGTTTTTGAGAATCTATCTTAAGGCTCACTTTTGTGATCCAAATTTCACCAAATTTGATGTGTGGAGTCTGCGTGATGTGCTTGACGTTGTGGTATACTCAATTGTGCAAAAAGGTTCAATTCTGAAGTTGATACAAACTGGTAAAGCAACTCAACTTAAGATCCCTAGACAAGTTTCACCAAGTTTGGATAAATTTTGCTCAATTTGTCAACAGTTTTGTGTCTTTAGACTTACTTTTCAAATATGGACACAAATTCCACTTTATAGATCCAAATCTTACCAAATTTGATATGAGTGCTCAATATAACATGATAAGACTTGTGGTATGCTTAGTTAGTCAAAAAGTTGAAAAATAAGACAGAAGTAAATAATTGTAATTATTTAGTTTTGATAAATTTTTGCATCTTTTTGGTTATCTGAGCATATACACTTGCTTAGCACTTCAATCTAAGCCTCTGAGTCAAGTTTCACTAAGTTTGAGCAAGATTTACCAAGTCACACTCAGGTTCTCGACAATCAATACATATATTAATTTTTCTTAAGTTTTTGGTCTATTTTGTGATCCAAATTCTATGAGACTTTACAAAAGATATTGGTAATCATGCATAGAGTCTCAGGTATCAACCTTGGTCAATTTTTAGCTGAAAGTAAATAATCGTGATTATTTACTTTTGACCTAAAATGAATATTTTTTGCAATTTTTTCAATGGACAGTCTTTTTATGCCTTGTTTTAAGACTATGAGTCAAGTCAAAACCTAATTTAGCCTAAAATCTCAAGAAAAAGTAAATAATCTAAGTTTTTCAAACTCTTGAAAATTTATCTTAATTGCATTCTTAAGCTTACCCATTGGTTCATATAACTTTTAAGGACATATCTCCAGCTAGATTCAGTAGTTGACAGTCTTTTGGTGTTTTTCAAGCCGTAGACTGAAATTCTGCAACTTCACATAAACAACTCACAATCATTCTTTTGGAGTGAGCAATGCTTTGAGATCCACTTCGGATTTTATTTACCCTACTCCTAAGTTCTTCTGCGATTGGGTTGTGGAAAATTTCCACAAGCACTATTTTTAATGGTTTTTTGAGCCTTGATCTCAAGACTCGTTTCGTCCTTCAATCATTCTCAAAATCATAATCTAACCCTACAATAATACAATCCTACAAAGTAGTTAGCAAGTCCAATCTACTTCCAAGCTATCTCTACACAACAAAGGATGACAATCTTAAGCTATGCGATTTTAAAGAGAAGGTTTTAATTCTAGGTGATCATAGAGGAAATTAAAGGACAGCTACACAAAACGCTCTTGTTTTTCCTATTTTAGGTCTATTCGTCCTCGCCACTGGAGCCAAATGTGGGATGGGTTTCTAACTTTACTCCTATCTTATTGCAGACATAGCGAGTTGAACCACGAACATAATTGTCAATCCATGGGATGAAGCTGACTACAAGAGGGTGTTAATATCTTAGAAAACAACAGACAATTCACAATCAACACAAGCTACACTCAAATGATCAAAGTCATCAAAAGCTAGTCGTGCTAATTGGCAAACAAAACATGACCGTTACAGCATCAAACGACAACCGAATGTTACGAAACTTCTAGAACACGTATACAAGACCTAAGCACACATGCTTATGGTCTTAACTTTCACTTTTGATGAAGTAAAAAAATCACAATTTTGAGGAATATCCACCACTCTTCCTTCAGAGGTGTGTGTGGATAGATAATAAGGGCTCCTCAAGCTTTATTCAAGCTAGCCCACATCTCCCTTTTAGCTAGCACACTTAAATTTATTTTAGTTCCATAAAAGAACATTTGATTTTAAAAAGAATTCCGCTGGCACTTGTAATGGTTGCATCATCCTTTTGGTATCATAAGGTCTTGAAATGCACCTTAAACCAAGTGCATTGGTACTTTTGAAGATTGCTTCACCCTTTTTGAACCCTAAGGCTCTAGGTGCATCTTACAACCATACTTGTAATCTTAGTTCTTCCACTCTTTTTACATTATCAAATTGTGCACTCCTACTTGCTAATCATCATTTTTATTCACTTTCTTTGCCATATTCTTTCAAATCCCATCCTTGCCTCCTAAGAAGGATTTCTGTTACCCTACAAAAGGAGTAAGATCGGATTCGACCTCAGACCCTGAGCCCTTTCCACCTTCAGAGAATTTACGTAACCACATAAGCAAGAGGCTAAAGTTGACGGTTGCAAAGCTCTATTAAAACTAAAAAAAGGCACATTCAGAGCCTCTCTGCCTGTCAGCTCCACGGCTCCTTCGAGAACCCTGGCGGACAAAGGGTCTTCCCACATGCATCCCTAATCATCTATCATCTGCACATCCCGTGCTATTTTCTTTTACGTGAGTCCGTCAACGTCACTAAAGATTCTTTTATATTTTTCTTTTCAAAACATGTTAACACCTACTTCTAGAGTTCTTGTGCATGTTTTGTTCAAGTGTCTTCTACTCTCTAATTGATCTTAATTCTCAACAATTGAAGTGGTTTTTCATCCTTTATAAACCAACCGTATGTAGTGAGCAAGATGCTCATAAGCTGAGGTCCTCTAATGGAAGAAGTAGGAGAACTGAAAGAAATGCTTGATGCCAAACGTATATTATTTTGGCATAGATTTTCAATCCATGTTGTGAATATGTTCATTTTTGTAATGTTGTTTACATCATGCCTCCTCCTTAGGTAAGGTGCTGGGTAGACCCAACAGTAGGGCATGTTGAGGTAGCACAATCAAAAGAGACACACAAAGGAGAAACTCGGGATGATGGATATATATGTGCTGGGTTATAAAGAAAAAGAGCAAGATGCCAGAGAACACACATTCCTTCTCAGTTTATGATGTGTGAGAAAGACTTGAAGCAGAGGAGAGGAGGCCACCCAAGTGTAAGAGCATTCTTTGTGATGCTCGTGATTGCCACCACTTTCTATTAAAAAGCAAAAAGTAGGTTGCTAATTGCTACCATTTTCTATAAAAATGGTAATAAGAAACGTCTCACCATGGATTATGCATTTGTAGAGGGTGTGGATTCTCCCATGTGGCTCTCTCTCCATTTAGATTGGCGCAAAAACCATCTTGTGCTAACGAAGCTAGTTTCAGATTTTAAAAGGAAATATGTGACAATGTGCTCTGCTTTCAGCCAATTGTCGACCATTCATCGACTGCCACATGCTTAATATGGCCGATCATCGACAAGTGACCAATGATGATGGCCACACGGTTGTCGTCCACATATATGTGAACCTCTCTCTCTCTCTCTCTCTCTCTCACACACACACACACACACACACACACACACACACACACAGTAGGTCTTGAGTTCAAGCCCCCTGTGATAGATCCCCTTCCCCCTCCCCCCGCCCCGCCCTCTCTCTCTCTCTCTTGAAAACTGCCACACTTTCAGATTGCAAGAGGAGCCCACATGAGGGGGTAACCATTAGAAATACCCATCCTTCCGTCAACCAAATGGGTGCAGTTACAAATTGTCTCTATTACCCCCCCCCCCCCCCCCCTCTCCTTCTCGTGTGTGTGTGTGTCACTGTGTAATCACATTACATCTTACAAGTTATCCCCACGAGTGTGGGGTACCTTCCTAGTAACTACGCTATTGCAATCATGTGTATTGTGTGGCCATATCCAAAGTGAAGTGTGCCGTAAGCTTTATCTCTCTCTCTCTCTCTCTCTCTCTCTCTCTCTCTCTCTCTCTCTCAAAAGCTTACGGCACACCTCCTGCACCAACTTTACAAGTGGTGGTACTTGGTTAGTGTGTGTGTACGTGGGCTCTAGTATGACACACACACACACATAGAGAGAGAGAGAGAGAGGGAGGGACTCAAGAGGGAGGGAGTGGTCTTGTGACGTGTGTGAAGAGCGTGGGGATGGGGACTGTTGTGAGAAAAATGACAAGGAAGTCAAAAAGCGTGGGATGCCGCTTTCAAGTTAGGTGGGCTGTAGTTTTTTAGAAACGCTGACACCGCCCTGAGCCCTCTACTCCACTCGATTTTACTTACCTTTCAAGAACCAGCCGGCTGCACCCTTCACAAGCTGGCCACCTCCATGAAAGCGGGACTTGCACCAACCATATTCGCTCTTGAGCATTAGGAAAAATATGAACCCTCTAGGGGCCCTTTGGGATTAAGGTTAATTAGAGGCCAACCTATGAGAAGAGGGTGGTGGACACACTCTATGCCCTCAAAACTGTAGGGTGACAAAGTAATCTTACACTTACCTAGTGAGAAGGGGGGGGGGGGGGAGGGGAGTGGGCCATATGGAGCCTCCAACTTCCCTCCTTTTTTATCCCGTCTTGAAAAAATCCCAAAATTTTGAATTTTTTCAAAATTTTCAAATTGAAACCTTATCTTCTTAAAACCCCCCTAAATCTATTTTATGGTCAAAAAAGCATTTTTGACCTCAAAAAGTCAAAACGTGCACACAAAAATCCTAAAATTCATTTTTTAAAAAAACTTTCAAAAAATCTTTCTTTACTATCCGGAACCCCCCCAAAAGTAATCCTTAGGTAAAAAGTGATTTTCTCTATCTAGAACCCCTTTTCCAACCCCTCCTTGGTTGCAACCATCACACTCATCCTCTACTCCAACACTCTCTCTCTATACCATCTCCATTGCTACAGCAAGGAAGCTCCTCTCTTCTCCCCTACCACCTTCCATTGCCACACCAAGCAAGGGTTATCCACCTTCTCCTCCCATTGCCACACCAAGCAAGGGTTAACCACCTTCTCCTATCACTTTATCCCACCTACATTGTAGCAACAAACAAGGTCTTGCTCCTCCTCCTAATTTCCTTTGCTCAACCATGGCAAACTCTACTTCGCAAAGGCCAAAGGATGAGGTCACAACACTTGCATGCCACAATAGTAGAGATATACATGATGAGTGGGTGCCACAAGAGTTCACCAAAGGTGCTTGGGTATGCATGCAACCATCTGCTATTGGCCCTCATTGTGTGCAGAATCGTGCAAACTTGGATCATCATTGGAAAAGAAAGCTCCTCGGCTTCAAGAACCACAAATACAAGGGGACCATAGCCATTGTGCAACATGTTTTCTCAATGTCAGGCCTCGGGGGATTCACTCTATATAAAAAACAGGACGCCAACTACGAGAAAACTGTTGGGGTATAGGCGCCTATGCCTTGCCCGGCCACCTAGAGTCTGGGCGCCCACTGACTTGTATACCTTATATATAGCATAAGTGTATAGGGGGCTGCTCACTCTTTGAGTCTCCCCACCCACATCGTGTGTGTGTCTCCTTCTCTCTCTCTCACTCTGCGTCTGTGGTGCTCCCCGATCCCCTTCAATTGGTATCAGAGCGTAGGTGCGGAGGGAGCGCGTGTGTGCACAGTCACGAAGACAGCGGAGAGTCAGTTTCATTCCCGAAATCGCGTCCGCGCGCACGCACTTTCAAGAGTGCAAACAGGGTTTCGACTTCGGCATCGGAAAATTCAGCTTTCCGAGAGTGTTTCCACCAGGTGTCTTGATGTTTTACTCCCCTTTCGAAGCCATTCGAGCCATCAAAAACCTCATTCGAGCTACGATTGAGGAGCTGCATTTTTCAGCCCTTTTTTGGCAGTTTATGTTGCGTTTTTTGGTCGAAACGGAGGTTTTTGGCATAGCTTTCATACCCGGACTCAGATACATGTGATCGAGGAGTCTACCTAGGGGTTTTGGCACGCTCCGGACGCACTCGTCATATCAAAATTTTTAAATTCTGAACGCTGAATTTTCTGCAGCAGCAGTTGTTTATTATGTGTCGAGGATTCCACATATGGCTTGCTCTCAGATGTGAGAGTGATATTTGCTACAAGTTTCCTCACAGGTGGGAGGATACGATGTATGCCTTATGTGGTTTGATGCTCAAGGAGACTAATGTGATTGCATTTTGAGCTCGGCAATGTATGTCTCGAGCATGTTTTTTGGCAGTCACAGGTAGAGAAGATATTTGTGTACTAGATTTGCAGGTGTTTGCAATGATGTATGCAAAGTGTGGAGATTGGTGCATGCATTTGGAGTGCGGTTTGATGCGCTTTGGTTGCTCATGGTTTTGAGCGTGCAATCAGTTTGGTTACTGGTTTTGTGGCCGTTTTACTGACGAAACTCTGGCGAAATTTTCTCAGGAGTTTTATGCGTATCATTTATGCGATCTGGGTAGAGATTGCAGGTTGCACTCAGTATTTGCGTGCGGTGTTCTCTGCAAATGGGATATTTGTGCGTGTGTAGGCATCAATACCGCACAGTGTGGGCTTGCTGATTAGCTCACAAATTGCAGTGTGATACTAGAGCATGCGAGGCTTGTATTGACATTGCGGGAGCTCTATTTTGGAGTGTGTCTCACAGGTTTTACATTGTGTTTCTGGCCATATTTGTAGACAGTTTCCACGTGTTGTTAGTGAGGTGGTTTTGCTATCTAGCTCGCTACTTGTGCTCATGGCAGACACAGGTGATCGATCAGATTGTGACCTCTCACAGATGCGCGTGTTTGATGGGTCAGACTTTGCAGCATGGAGAGAGTGTATGCTTGATGCATTGACACAGTGAGGGTTCCATGGACCATTGAGTGGTGATGCATGTAGACCTTCATGCTTGTCTGACGATCACTGGTAGGAGCTAGAGGAGATGGCACTATCTACGCTCTCTTTGCACCTTGCGGAATCTGTATATGCTCTTGTTATGTATGAAACTACTTCGAGAGCACTTTGGTGCAGATTACATGATATGTATGATAGATCTGAGTCATCTAGGACTCATGTGAGACATGTACATTCACGAGTACGCCGACAGGTGATATGTTGGTATTGTGGTCATTCTGGACACGTTAGACGGCGTTGTTTTTGTCGTATGCGACATCGTAGGAGACATGGCAGTCTCAGAGATGTATGTAGTGATGCCATGGACTCAGTTGCTTTGACAGTTGATGCAGATGTAGTGTCGGAGTATACTAGTGACGGGAATGTCACTTTTACCTCGAGCTATGCACGAGATGCTATACATGTGGATAGTGCACCCCCTTCGCAGTGGTTGCTAGACGCAGATGCTATGTTTCATGTCACGCCGCATCGTGAATGGTTTTGTAGTTATTCTAGCGGGATGCTTGGCAGTGTACGTTTGACCGATGGATCGGTGCATGCGATAGCAGGTGCAGGAGATGTGAGACTGTCATTACTGAGTGGTGCATCTTACTTGTTACGACGTGTGCGCTATGTACAAGATTTGACAGTGAGTTTGATCTCGATTGGTTAGCTTAGAGATTGTGGATGTCAGATTTCGCTACGAGAGCGAGATTTTGTGATGCATTTGGGTTCGCTAGTGATTGCGAGAGGTGTCAGGAGTGGTACAAGTTACCCATTGCATGTGGATCACGCGAGAGACAGTGTTGTCTCTGTGATCACGCAGCCAGGTAGACAGCGAGAGAGCAGGCGAGTCTCTTTTGCTTGTGGGTTGCGGGATGCTTTGCATGGAGTGCAGAGTAGTGAGCTCGTTGTGCACACAGTTAAGGCACGACTTGAGCATTCACACAGAGAGGTGACAGAGTCAGACATGCATGCTTTGCTAGTGACTGAGCAAAGCAGAGAGTCAATTGTGCGAGATACTTCTATGCAAGATAGACAGGTAGAGCGGTCTTGCTCTAGTGAGTCACGAGAGGAGGACGTTGTGCAAGAGTCTATGCATACGGAGTTAGAGCATGAGAGCTCTAGTGAGTCACATCACATTGAGTGGTCATGTTTGCAGTGGATGATTGCAGAGGAGGCTGAGATGTCAGTGATTATGCAGTCATTCCTTTCTATGCTCGACAGTGAGCATGGGGATATAGTTGTGCAGGATATGTCTTCCAGCAGACACCTAGAGCAGCTAGTTTGCTCTGAGGTTGCACGACAGGTTGATGCGTGTTTTGTGGACAGTCAGGAGATGCATGTAGCTGACACACCTTGTCAGTCAGAGATGCCTATTGCCAGGGATATATATGTTGATGCATGCTCCGTAGAGCTAGCAGGGCCCGCTAGCATTGCATCGGCATTCGGTAGTCTCATGTATGAGATGCTGATCTTGAGACCGGATATCGCAGCTGTAGTGGGAGCATTTGCAGTTGGGGTTGTCAGTCGTTTGTTGATTGATGATGGCATAGTGTACGAGGGAGATATGCAGGTATTGCGTACATACTTGCAGTACGTGTGCGGTACGTCTAGTGGTGTATGGACTTACACGGGAGCAGGACAGCCGGATGCACACGATCACAGCCAGCCAGTGGACATCGGTTGAGAGCGGTTTTCTCTTACCTTTTGTAGTCTTTAGACTAGGTTCCCTTGCTTAAAGGCACAGTCGCCTTTAAGTGGGAGGTTGTTGGGGTATAGGCGCCTGTGCCTTGCCCGGCCTCCCAGAGTATGGGCACCCACTGACTTGTATACCTTATACATAGCATAAGTGTATAGGGGGCTGCTCACTCTTTGAGTCTCCCCACCCACATCGTGTGTGTCTCTCCTTCTCTCTCTCTCACTCTCCGTCTGTGGTGCTCCCCGATCCCCTTCACAAACAACTTTGATAAAACCCCTATATACGACTCATATTAGAGAATATGACTCCCCTTTCTGCACTTATACAACAATCAATGCAAAAAACTATCATACCCCTATCTTACATATAAAATTTAGGTCTCATATTATCTAACCGAGTAAAACTATTGAAAGAGCGTGTAGCATAGTGACTGGAAATATACTAAGAAACCACTTCTGTTGATAACTAGGTGTACTCTCAATGTGTCTGAGTTTGCCTTTTAAACCATGTGCCCGTTCATCAACCTGTAGCTACTCTTCCAATTTTCACCCATCTAAATTGCTAAAAAAACATGGTTATAAAGTTGTGTTAGGTTCTCTGTGTAAATTTATATCTATACAAACTCTTTATAGCTTTCATCCCTCAACAAATGAGCTATAATCACAAAACAAGAAATTGATACAAAGCAGTGTTAGTTCTTGCATATATCTTTGTAGCTATTGACTCACAAGTTCAAGGGTAGACTCCTTTGGGACGCCATGATTTTGAAACACAAAAACTTCCTCTCATTTTTTCCTTTTCTCACCCCTCTCCCCCCCCCCTAAATATGATACCCACTCCCTTATTTCTAAGCTTGGGAGGTAAATTATTGGGGGCTTCCCCTAACTTGTACGCTTATGTAACTTGGAAAAAAACCCCCCTCCCCTGCGCTTACGTGGTGCGGTAAGTGTTGGAATTAGGGTTGAAGAGAAACACACACAGCTTGGAGAAGACAAAGGAAGCTCAAGGCACACAATAGAGAGTGTGTTTCTTAGTATGCAATGGAAAGATCGTTCGCCCTAGAGTGATGGGCGTATATACAATGCATGGGGGAAAAAACCTCCTAAAGAGGGGAAAAATGCCCCGACGGTCCTAATGTGTTCACACATTAGGACATGTGGTAGTGATGTGTTCACACACATCACTACCACATGTATATGGTAACAAATCCCCCGTGGAGTGATGCGGTGAACAAGAGCTGGCACATGAGTAAAGGGAAGTACCATGCCCTGAGGACATGATCAGTCCACAAAGGGGAGTAAGCCCAAAGCTTTGCGGAAAGCTTCAAGCTTCTCAGGAGACAATGCCTTTGTGAAAAGATCTGCAAAGTTGTCCTATGTTGGCACATAAGCCAGGCTGATCTCTCCTACTAAGAGCTTCTCCCTGACATAGTGGTAATGCACCTCAATGTGCTTTGTACGAGCATGAAAAACTGGGTTCCTCGCAACTGCCAATGCTCTCTGACTGTCAGTGTAGATAGTGTTGGCAGTGTCCTGTCCAACACCCAAACCAGCCATAAGGCGTCTGAGCCATACACACTCAACCGTAGCTGTGAAGACTGCCTTGTACTCAGCCTCACAACTCAAAGTGGCCACAGTAGGTTTCTTCTTGCTCAACCATGATATACATGAACTGCCAAGCATGAAACAAAAACCACTTGTGGACACTCGTGTGTCAAAACAACCAGCCCAATCTGAGTCCGAAAAAGCATGTAAGTCTGGCGACAATGATCCCCCCTTGGGATAAAATAAGCCAAGATGTAAAGTGCCACTAAGGTAGCAGAAAATCCTCTTGACAGCCTGCCAATGCTTAGACCCTGGGCTATACATAAATCTACTGACCTCTGAGACTCCAAACTGAATATCTGGCCTCGTGTTGCATACATAAATGAGGCAGCCAACAACCGTTTGGTAAAGAGTGACATCAGCAGGATCGCGAGCATCATATAGACTCAACTTCAAACCTGTTTCCATGGGAGTGGCAATAGGTTTGCAATTCTCAAGTCCAAACTTACATAGCAATGTTTCTATGTAACTTTTCTGACACAAAGCAATAGCATCATCACATGCTTAAACTGTATACCCAAGTAATGATTCAACAGTCCCAAATCTTTCATCTTGAAAGTAGCATTCAAATCAGCCTTAAATTCAGCAATATGTCTTTCATTTGGTCCAGTGATCAGCAAATCATCGACATAAAGAACCACAATGAGAAGTACATCATCCTCACGCTTTACATACAATGTGCTTTCTGTTGGACTGTTACGAAAGCCTCCTTTCGCCAAATGAGTGTCAGCTTTCTCATACAAAGCACGAAGAGATTGCTTCAACCCATACAAATCCTTCTTACATCTGCACACTTTGTCCTTTTGTCCTTTTATGACAAAACCGCGAGGCTGTGTTACATAAACTTCCTCAAATATGTCACCATTCAAGAAAGCAGTAACAATGTCTGATTGATGTACATCCCAACCAAAATGAGCTGTCAATGCACATAGAAAATGCACAATAGTCATACAACAAGTGGGAGCAAAAGTCTCTTCATAATCAATGCCTTTTTGCTGTGCATAACCCTTTGCAACAAGTGGAGCCTTATGGCGATCGATCTCACCATCTGGCTTGCGTTTTAACTTGTAAACCCACTTCGTACCAATGGCATTTTTTCCAAGAGACAAATCACATAAAATCATTTTCTATAAGTGCATCATATTCTGATTGCATGGCAGCCATCCAATTTCTGAATTCTGTGCTTCATCAAAAGACAGAGGCTCCTCAACATCATGTAAGCTATACATAGCCAAAGCATAACAATCTGATGCATAAGATGCATGGCGAGAGCCTGAACGAGTACGACTATACAAAGGTGCATCCAATTTACTGTCACGCAAAGTGTGCACCAGCCATTTTGGCATACTTGTAGCCTGCTCATTTTCAGCCCTTTCCTCATCAAGTACATCATGTACATCTGCATTAGTAATAGGCTGATCTAAAACATTTTCAGAAACCCCCATAGGCTGTACATTTGCCTCATTGGAACTTACATTTGTATGTCCACCACTGAAAAGAGGCAACAAAGTGTCATAAATGTCATGTGAGCTTACATTACTGTCTCTAGTATATGACAACAAGGGCTAAATAGAATCTTCCACAAACACTACATCCCGAGAAACCAGAATACGTTTTGTTTGCGGATGATACAACCTGTAACCTTTGCTTTCAGCACTATAACCAACAAAAATACATTTGACAACCTTATCATCCAATTTTCTGCGCTGCACTTGTGGCACCAAAGCATATGTCAAACAGCCTAAACAACAAATGTGATCAATAGAAGGCTTTCTATCATGCCATGCTGCATATGGAGTAATAGACTGCAAAGCTTTCGTAGGACACCTGCTAAGTACATAAGTGGCACACATGATGGCCTCAAGCTAAAAAGAATGCGGCAAAGCTTGACTTTTGACCATACATCGTGCCATTTCCGTCAGTGACCTGTTTTTCCTCTCAGCAACACCATTTTGCTAAGGTGTATAAGGCACTATACATTGGTGTTTTATCCCACGACCAGCCAGAAATGCATTCAATTCATGAGACATATACTCCCCTCCTCGATCGGAACGGAGGGTGCCCATAGAACATTTCGAGACATTTTCAGCCATAACCAGAAATTGTTTGAAGCACATAAAAACTTTGGACTTTTCTTTAAGCGAAAATACCCATGCATGCCTGGGTAATCATCAATGAAATTCATGAAGTACAGGTAATTGCCCAAGGACGGAGTTTGCATGGACCCACAAACATCACCATGCACAAGCTGCAACCTGTATCTGGCCCGAACTGAACCATCCTTTGGAAATTTAGAACGCTACATCTTACCCAAAATACAGCCTTCACAAACATGTTTGAGAGGTGCTTCAAGAGGCGGCAAAGAAGCAACCATATCAGATTTCTGCAAACGTAGCAAACTGGCAAAATTCAGATGACCAAAACGTGCATGCCAAAGTTTTGCATCTGAAATAGCCCTTGAATCTGCAACCACATTTGCAAAATTTTGTCTACACTTGTCATACAAAGTGAGCTTATACAGCCCACAACACAAAAGCCCAGATGCAACAATTTCATCACCAAAACTGAGATCATGAACTGTACATCTGTCATCCACAAATTTGACTACAAGTCCAAGTCTAGCAAGTGCGGATACAGACAAGAGATTCTTCTTGATCCTAGGTACCTGGATAAGAGGCGTTGTTGGCACAAGTTACTGAATTCGCATGAGGGATAGACTCGAGAGAGGTAAACAATTCACGATGTGAGGTAATGTGCTTTGTAGCACCATTGTTGAAATACCACACATGTGAATCTGCAGCAATTGACAAGCATGCATCATGTACAACAGGATTGTAAGTGCACTCTGCGCTAAAAGCCCATTCTGCATCAACATCAGCAACAAAGTCTCCTTTCACAGAAGACTCAATAATGGCTGCATTTGTAGTGGAACCAGCATTTGCAGTGGAACCACCCTCTTTCTTCTTAGCCTCTTTGGCCTTCAACTTAGGACACGACTTGATCAAGTGATCATTGGATTGACAATAATTGCAACGCATCTTCTTTTTGCCCTTATCACCAAAATTTTCAGACAAATTGCTGAAAGCAGAAGCATTAGGAGCAGAATTTTTGCCACTCGCAGCAGAACCATAAGAAGTGGCTACATTGCTGTTACCACCCTTTCTTTGAGAAGCAATAAAAGCCTGTTCAACTGCACGCTGTCTAGTCCTGATTTTTCTGAAAAGTGACTCTTGGAATAGCAATGTGCATAATGCATCAAACTTGACAACTTCTGGATTTCCTTGGGTCATAAGTCTCCAAGTACTAGCAAAAGTCTAGTAAGAATCTGGTAAGGCATCAACAACAGTCTGCACAAGGGAACTGTCTGAAATAACTTCACCTGCAGAAATAAGTTGCTCATTGATATCCTTGACACTAGCAAGGAAAGTGTCCATATCATCTTCCTCATGCATAATCTTCGACTCCAGCTCTTTACGCAACAAAGCAATTTTAGCTTCATTGTGGCTTGCATAAAGATCTGCTAGAATATCCCAAGCCTGTTTTGTAGATTTTGCTGAACGGATGTGATGAACAATGGTGCCACAGACAACGCAAACAATGCATGAGCCTCTGCATCCCTAACATCCCAGCGAGCTTTTTCTGATGTAGGCAAAACAACTCTAACAACTGCAATTCTTGCAGCAAGACCTGCAACATCCTCAACATCGCCAACATCCTCAGAACCAGGACGTACATCAATGCCTGCACAATGTTCCAGACTCCTTTTGACACAAGAACATGTTGCATCATATAAGCCCACATAGGGTAGTTGTCCCCATCCAACCCGTCCTCACCAGCAAACATCTTGAACACATCTATGTTGTTGTTGTCAACCATGGTAAATGTTGCACCTGATGTGAAAACTGCCCGAAAATAGGAGAAACGAAGCGGGAACAACATGTGCTATATAGCACAAACCGTAGAAGACTATCAGAAACCTGTTATGCAGAAAATGGAACTGACAAAAATTTTGCACAAAATGACGAAATAGCCTGTGTAGAATTGTCTGTAGTGGAAACGGAGGCCGAAATGAGCCCAAATCAAAATATTTATCGACCTGCGAACGCTCGCCAAACCTCACTGAAATTGGAGAAAGTGAGCAGGCGTGTGCTAGAGTAGCTGGCGACTAAGCCCGGGAGGACGTGACCTGCTCTGATACCAATTGCTGGAATTAGGATTGCAGCGAAATGCACACAGCTTGGAGAAGATGAAGGAAGCTCAAGGCACACAATAGAGAGTGTGTTTCTTAGTATGCAAGGGAAAGATCGATAGCCCTAAACACTACATACTAAACACCTGGAGTGAAGTGCCAAATGAATTCAAAGACAGAGTCATCAGCATGCTACATGACGAGTTTCCCGTGTCAAGTCGGGATGAGCGCTTCAATAAAGACATGACGAAGGTTCGAATGCGCGAATACTGCAAACACAAGCGTTTTGAAGTACAAAAAGCAATAAAGCATGGGTGGAACAGACCAGATTGGCTGGCCAAAGAAGATTGAAAGAATGCGAAACAAGTAGCGCGCGAGAATCCTGACAAGTGGAAGCAACAAAAAGAGGCAACCAAAGCGCGAGTAGAGGTAGGGAACTCCCACCTCTTGGGGAACAGCGGGTGGGCATCATTTGAGGCCGATTTTGTAAGCGTTTCTGCTTTGCTCTTTAGGTTTGCTAGTTACGTCTTTTTGTACTTTTAAATTCTAACATAATAGATTCTTTGTATGTTTTGAACAGTGTCGATGACAGGACGTGACCCACACCGTACGAGCACGAGTAGGCAGGCAGAAAGGGCTTAAACGACCTGATGGACATTCTAAGTTTTCGCGGCAGCATGGTTAATATTTCACTTTACTCTTTTACATTTGTTGTATTTTAATAATAAGCTAAGAAAATAGATTGTTTTGTAATTATATGTTTATACTTATAGAAAGTCTTATTGTTTTTTTCTGCAGAATCCGACAGATACGCCGCTTGGACGCGATGAGATTTCTGATAAGATGACGTCAATCTAGCCGTACCCAGATAGCATTAGTTTCTTTTTGTCATAGCATGTATAATGAGATGACGTGTATACGCCTTTTTGTAACTATTGGAAAACCATGTATTTTCTCAATAATGACAATTGTGTTGTAACTATTACATTTGCAAAGCTTAACAATCAAGTGATTTTGCTATATTGTGTATAATCGAAATTGATTTACTTTCGTCCAATTACTTTTGTCGATTTTATATCTTTATTCTACAAACAATACTATGCATGGTGGAGTTAATGGTTATATTGTCTTGTGGGTGACTACTTTGGGTCTATACCTTGCACTTTCTTTCAAAGGTGAATCTGGGTTTATCTTGAATTCATTAGATTTACTCTATTATGAAAACATTCAGTATAGTTGATAGGTGGCAGAGCATTCACCCAAAAAATTAACTCTCGGACGGCGCTATAAGCGTCTCTATATAAGGTTCTGCTACGTCGCTATAAGCGTCGCTACAGAAGGACTGTAACCGTTGCTATATAGCGTTACATATAGCGAGGATTATAGCGACGTTCCCGTAACGACGGTCTTAGCGACACCGGGGAGTATAACAACCCAATGTATTTCCATCGCTAAAAGCGTCACAAGTGCACATAACCTCTTGTAGTGTGTAGGTTGATACGTGTGTGAAAAGACTGATCAAATACTCTAGAGACTCGAAATTTGTGAAACACCTGAAGGATTACCCGATTGATGAGATTCACTCAAGATGGCGTAACTCTCCTCAAGACTAGAAGGAAGCTATTGAAGAAAAGCCGAGTGTAAAAAAGCAAAAATTGTACTCGCAGAAAGAAGTGGACATAGCCCTTGAAAAGAAGATGAACCAAATAATGAAAGTCTTGAAGGACTCTCGAAAGAAGAAACAATCGATGGATTTTCCCAATTATTTGGGCCAGAAGCCGACTTTCGAGATGACAAATAGATCCAAGAAGCGTTTTTGTTTCCAGGATGATCCAAATTTTTCTTCATCTTCAGAGACTTCCGACAATTCGTCGTCTCTTGTTCCAGAGAGGATGAGAAAAGGCAAAAGAAGCAGAGAAAAAGAAAGAAAATCAAGAAAATAAGACTTGAGAAAAAGTTTAGGAGGCATGGGAGGCCCTCTAGTAGTTTAGAGGAGGAGAGGTCGTTCTCTTCTGGCGGTGAATAGATGAGCCAAAAAAACAAGGGGTTCAAGTAAGAGAGTTCTTTGAGATGCTCTCAGTTTAAGAGAGCAATCTAGGAAAAAATTGGCACACGGTTGCATTTCTCATCCTCATTCGACCAACATAGCCAATTCAGTGGTTTTGGATTTATTGAAGTCTTATATTTCAGATCAGAAGACTCCATAAGAAAAGTACTTGCCTTTGGTGAAATTTGCATACAATAACACGGTCCACTCGTTAACGGGGAAGGCGCCATTTGAGGTAATCGAAGGTGCTAAGAAGGTCCCTCCATTTCTAAGCACCAAGGCAATATTTTTGAAGCAGATCAATACACGAGGGGTTTGGACACTGCTTTTGCCAAGGTTTGCGAGGCTCGAGAGCAGTCTCAAGCACGGCATAAGAAGGCAATAGATAAACATCGAGACGACTTGAAGTGGAAGAAGGACGACAGGGTGCTCTTACGTTAAGGCATGCCTAAGAAAACAAAAAAGAGAGGAGCGGATTTTTCCAAAGCTTAGCATGAGGTATTATGGCCCTTTCCAGATTAAAGAAAAGATAAATGATGTCTCCTTTAAACTCAAGCTGTCCAATACTTGGAAGATTTACAATGCATTCCATGTGAGTCTATCGAAGCCTTTTAAGGGAGATGTGCCAGTTGATGGGGAGCCTGACGAGCAACCCAAAGTGGACGAAAGCGAGAAGATACTCGTTCTAGAAAAGATATTGGCACACAAGGAAAGAAAGATGAAAGGTAAAGTGATTCGAAGATTCTTGGTTAAATTTGAGAACTATCCCACATTGGATGCAAAAAGGATGGAGGAGGAGGACCTAGCAGATACTCCTCACATTTTGAAACTTTTCTTTGAAGCATTCAGTTTAGCATAGTCTACTCCGATAGAACCCCGAATTTAGCAAGGGTGAATCTAGTGCAGCGAGTTTGCACAACAGGAGAGTTACTCCGCTCCTTTGTCAACGGGTTACTCCGATTTTGAATAAGGTCATTGATGTCCCCTTTGGGCTTCAAGGATACCAACGCGCTGACCAGTATTCTATTATATAACTTTATGGCACGGAATTCCCGAAAATGAATATGAGTGATTTGTACTCTCTCATTTGACTTGTTTGAGTGCAAGAACTGAAAGATGAAATGCCTGTCAACAGAAATTGCGAAGGTCCGTACTACCTGCCACGTCAGTCTGTCAACACGTTTTCGGACGGGTTTTTCACTGACCTACTGCCACGTCAACCTATCGGCACATTTCACGAGAGTCTACAGGTTGTGTGTGTCTAGGGGCCTACCACGTCACCAGTTTGTGACAGAGGTCCTTGGGTCCTTTTTATTTTTACAAGGAATACCAAAAGCAAAGCCCCAAAAGCAATTAAACTCTAAAGCAAATTGTCCCAAAAGCAATTGGTTCTCAAAAACTACCAAAAGCACCAGCACCAATTGCAAAAATACGTAAAAGCTACCACGTCATCAGCCAACACAAATTCAAGGTTTTCGTACAATCTGCTACATCAGCTTGCCAACGCGTTTTGCGAGAGTCTGTATTGCTGCCACATGGCACCTCTACTGCACGCATAAATCATGTCACTTCTACTGCAGACATAAATCAGCAGGTTGAATCTAGTGCGCTGCGGATTGCACAAGAGGGGAGCCACTCCACTCCTTTGTCACAAATTGCCTAGATTGAATAAAGTCACTAATTTCTCTTTGAGATTTTAGAGTACTGACGGGCTGATAGTATTTTGCAGAATGACTTTATGAATTGTGTACATTGAATTGGAAATTTCCTTGATTAGACTGAAAACATGTGCTCTTTCATCTCTTCATGACTCCTTGGGCATACATGTCAACCAATTCTCCAAAGGCATCCAACATCACAAACGTAGTTGGAGGATCTTGAGATGCCCAACAGCACACCATATTACTATTGCATTCTTTGAAGCCTTGGCTTTAGAGCTCGTAGAAGCATTAACAAAAGGTCACTAAGGGGAAAAGGCCCATAGTAACCCTTCCCCAAGTTGTCGCTGACTATAAGAGTGGCATGTCCTTAGCCAACAAAGGCCGTAGCATTTGGAAAATAGCCTCTTGCGATATTATTAGCTTCCTTTGCTCATTCCACAACTCAGTAACTTTATTTGGAGCACCGAAAAAGTAGTTATTGTGGAGACTCTGTATGAGTACTTCATCAAAAACTTCTGAAGTTAACTCTTTGCAGACCTCTACGAGCTCCTCTTCTGCCTTCTGCATGAATAGCCACTCTCCACCATTCAAGCCCTTAACATACTTTACTTTTAACATTCTACACATACAAGGCTGAGCAAGCTCACTCACAAATACATTTCACTAAGGTAGAAGGTGATTTCCTTACTTAGGTGTCTGTGCCAAGCGAGCGCGCACGTGTGTGTGTGTGTGTGTGTGAGAGAGAGAGAAGGCCTACCTGCCAAAATATTTTCGCTGCCTTGGTCCTTCAACAGCCCAAAGGACATTATCAGTATATTCTATCCTGTGTTTCGTCAAGCATGATTACAGAATGAGCTGATAGCTGGCTAGCCATCCAAAGCACCTCTCACAGAAGCATAATTCCATCTATCGCATACTTGATTATTGGCCCAGGCCCCAAGCAAACAATGCAACAGCCAAGAGCAAAAATTCAATTGTCTTTGCAAAGTTGAGGTTGAATCCCAAAAATGACAACATTATTCAATGCTCATACCTATTGGTTCGTAATGCCGCCATTGTGATTTCTTTGGATGTTAATTTTTACAGTCAAGAATTGGGCAGTTTAGTTAGAAATCTTTATAAATACTTTAGATTTTGGCATTTTTTGAACCTGTTAGAATTTCAAAATGTCTCCTAGACTTCAAGCATATCCTGAGAAGAACCCACAAAAATTTACACATACTAGTGTAAAAACCCGCAATTCCTTCCAATTTTGTTGCAAAATTTGGTAGAATTTTCATTATCATTGATTGGAGAAAATGTTTTTGGTGAGCTAAGACCACTTGAGGCGATTAAATATTGTAATGTGTTTCTCTGTTCTTCTTTAGGGCATGCCACAATGGCCTAAATAATACAGGGCATACTTAATGCCCTCCGACAAGACGTGACCCCACACCGTACGAGCACGAGTAGGCAGGCAGAAAGGGCTTAAACGACCTGATGGACATTCTAAGTTTTCACGACAGCATGGTTAATATTTCACTTTACTCTTTTACATTTGTTGTATTTTAATAATAAGCTATGAAAATAGATTGTTTTGTAATTATATGTTTATACTTATAGAAAGTCTTATTGTTTTTTTCTGCAGAATCCGACAGATACGCTACTTGGACGCGATGAGATTTCTGATTAGACGACGTCAATCTAGCCGTACCCAGATAGCATTAGTTTCTTTTTGTCATAGCATGTATAATGAGATGACGTGTATCCCCCTTTTTGTAACTATTGGAAAACCATGTATTTTCTCAATAATGACAATTGTGTTGTAACTATTACATTTGCAAAGCTTAACAATCAAGTGATTTTGCTATATTGTGTATAATAGAAATTGATTTACTTTCATCAATTTACTTTCATCCAATTACTTTTGTCAGTTTTATATCTTTATTCTACAAACAATACTATGCATGGTGGAGTTAATGGTTATATTGTCTTGTGGGTGACTACTTTGGGTCTATACCTTGCACTTTCTTTCAAAGGTGAATCTGGGTTTATCTTGAATTCATTAGATTTACTCTATTATGAAAACATTCAATATATTTGATAGGTGGCAGAGCATTCACCCAAAAAATTAACTCTCGGACGGCGCTATAAGCGTCTCTATATAAGGTTCTGCTACGTCGCTATAAGCGTCGCTACAGAAGGACTGTAACCGTTGCTATATAACGACACATATAGCGACGATTATAGCGACGTTCCCGTAACGACGGTCTTAGCGACACCGGGGAGTATAACAACCCAATGTATTTCCATCGCTAAAAGCGTCACAAGTGCACATAACCTCTTGTAGTGTGTAGGTTGATACGTGTGTGAAAAGACTGATCAAATACACTATAGACTCGAAATTTGTGAAACACCTGAAGGATTACCCGATTGATGAGATTCACTCGAGATGGCGTGACTCTCCTCTAGACTAGAAGGAAGCTATTGAAGAAAAGACGAGTGTAAAAAAGCAAAAATTGTACTCGCAGAAAGAAGTGGACGTAGCCCTTGAAAAGAAGATGAACCAAATAATGAAAGTCTTGAAGCACTCTCGAAAGAAGAAAAAATCGATGGATTTTCCCAATTATTTGGCCCAGAAGCCGACTTTCGAGATGACAAGTAGATCCAAGAAGCGTTTTTGTTTCCAGGATGATCCAAATTTGTCTTCATCTTCAGAGAGTTCCGACAATTCATCGTCTCTTGTTCCAAAGAGAATGAGAAAAGGCGAAAGAAGCAGAGAAAAAGAAAGAAAATCAAGAAAATTAGACTTGAGAAAAAGTTTAGGAGGCATGGGAGGCCCTCTAGTAGTTTAGAGGAGGAGAGCTCGTTCTCTTCTGGCGGTGAATAGATGAGCCAAAAAAACAAGGGGTTCAAGTAAGAGAGTTCTTTGAGATGCTCTCAGTTTAAGAGAGCAATCTAGGAAAAAATTGGCACACGGTTGCATTTCTCATCCTCATTCGACCAACATAGCCAATTCAGTGGTTTTGGATTTATTGAATTCTTATATTTCAGATCAGAAGACTCGATAAGAAAAGTACTTGCCTTTGGTGAAATTTGCATACAATAACACGGTCCACTCGTTAACGGGGAAGGCGCCATTTGAGGTAATCGAGGGTGCTAAGAAGGTCCCTCCATTTCTAAGCACCAAGGCAATATTTTTGAAGCAGATCAATACACGAGGGGTTTGGACACTGCTTTTGCCAAGGTTTGCGAGGCTCGAGAGAAGTCTCAAGCACGGCATAAGAAGGCAATAGATAAACATCGACACCACTTGAAGTGGAAGGAGGACGACTGGGTGCTCTTAAGTTAAGGCATGCCTAAGAAAACAAAAAAGAGAGGAGCGGCTTTTTCCAAAGCTTAGCATGAGGTATTATGGCCCTTTCCAGATTAAAGAAAAGATAAATGATGTCTCCTTTAAACTCAAGCTGTCCAATACTTGGAAGATTTACAATGCATTCCATGTGAGTCTATCGAAGCCTTTTAAGGGAGATGTGCCAGTTGATGGGGAGCCTGACGAGCAACCCAAAGTGGACGAAAGCGAGAAGATACTCGTTCTAGAAAAGATATTGGCACACAAGGAAAGAAAGATGAAAGGTAAAGTGATTCGACGATACTTGGTTAAATTTGAGAACTATCCCACATTGGATGCAAAAAGGATGGAGGAGGAGGACCTAGCAGATACTCCTCACATTTTGAAACTTTGCTTTGAAGCATTCAGTTTAGCATAGTCTACTCCGATAGAACCCCGAATTCAGCAAGGGTGAATCTAGTGCAGCGAGTTTGCACAACAGGAGAGTTACTCCGCTCCTTTGTCAACGGGTTACTCCGATTTTGAATAAGGTCATTGATGTCCCCTTTGGGCTTCAAGGATACCAACGCGCTGACCAGTATTCTATTATATAACTTTATGGCACGGAATTCCCGAAAATGAATATGAGTGATTTGTACTCTCTCATTTGACTTGTTTGAGTGCAAGAACTGAAAGATGAAATGCATGTCAACAGAAATTGCGAAAGTCCGTACTACCTGCCACGTCAGTCTGTCAACACGTTTTACGACGGGTTTTTCACTGACCTACTGCCACGTCAACCTGTCGGCACATTTCACGAGAGTCTACAGGTTGTGTTTTTCTAGGGGCCTACCACGTCACCAGTCTGTGACAGAGGTCCTTGGGTCCTTTTTATTTTTACAAGGAATACCAAAAGCAAAGCCCCAAAAGCAATTAAACTCTAAAGCAAATTGTCCCAAAAGCAATAGGTTCTCAAAAACTACTAAAAGCACCAGCACCAATTGCAAAAATATGTAAAAGCTACCACGTCATCAGCCAACACAAAATCAAGGTTTTCGTACAATCTGCTACATCAGCTTGCCAACGCGTTTTGCGAGAGTCTGTATTGCTGCCACATGGCACCTCTACTGCACGCATAAATCATGTCACTTCTACTGCAGACATAAATCAGCAGGTTGAATCTAGTGCGCTGCGGATTGCGCAAGAGGGGAGCCACTCCACTCCTTGGTCACAAATTGCCTAGATTGAATAAAGTCACTAATTTCTCTTTGAGATTTTAGAGTACTGACGGGCTGATAGTATTTTGCGAAATGACTTTATGAATTGTGTACATTGAATTGGAAATTTCCTTGATTAGACTGAAAACATGTGCTCTTTCATCTCTTCATGACTCCTTGGGCATACATGTCAACCAATTCTCCAAAGGCATCCAACATCACAAACGTAGTTGGAGGATCTTGAGATGCCCAACAGCACACCATATTACTATTGCATTCTTTGAAGCCTTGGCTTTAGAGCTCGTAGAAGCATTAACAAAAGGTCACTAAGGGGAAAAGGCCCATAGTAACCCTTCCCCAAGTTGTCGCTGACTATAAGAGTGGCATGTCCTTAGCCAACAAAGGCCGTAGCATTTGGAAAATAGCCTCTTGCCATATTATTAGCTTCCTTTGCTCATTCCACAACTCAGTTACTTTATTTGGAGCACCGAAAAAGTAGTTATTGTGGAGACTCTATATGAGTACTTCATCAAAAACTTCTGAAGTTAACTCTTTGCAGACCTCTACGAGCTCCTCTTCTGCCTTCTGCATGAATAGCAACTCTCCACCATTCAAGCCCTTAACATACTTTACTTTTAACATTCTACACATACAAGGCTGAGCAAGCTCACTCACAAATACATTTCACTAAGGTAGAAGGTGATTTCCTTACTTAGGTGTCTGTGCCAAGCGAGCGCGCACGCGTGTGTGTGTGTGTGTGTGAGAGAGAGAAGGCCTACCTGCCAAAATATTTTCGCTGCCTTGGTCCTTCAACAGCCCAAAGGACATTATCAGTATATTCTATCCTGTGTTTCGTCAAGCATGATTACAGAATGAGCTGATAGCTGGCTAGCCATCCAAAGCACCTCTCACAGAAGCATAATTCCATCTATCGCATACTTGATTATTGGCCCAGGCCCCAAGCAAACAATGCAATAGCCAAGAGCAAAAATTCAATTGTCTTTGCAAAGTTGAGGTTGAATCCCAAAAATGACAACATTATTCAATGCTCATACCTACTGGTTCGTAATGCCGCCATTGTGATTTCTTTGAATGTTAATTTTTACAGTCAAGAATTGGGCAGTTTAGTTAGAAATCTTTATAAATACTTTAGATTTTGGCATTTTTTGAACCTGTTAGAATTTCAAAATGTCTCCTAGACTTCAAGCATATCCTGAGAAGAACCCACAAAAATTTACACATACTACTGTAAAAACCTGCAATTCCTTCCAATTTTGTTGCAAAATTTGGTAGAATTTTTATTATCATTGATTGGAAAAAATGTTTTTGGTGAGCTAAGACCACTTGAGGCGATTAAATATTGTAATGTCTTTCTCTGTTCTTCTTTAGGGTATGCCACAATGGCCTAAATAATACAGGGCATACTTAATGCCCTCCGACAAGACGTGACCCCACACCGTACGAGCACGAGTAGGCAGGCAGAAAGGGCTTAAACGACCTGATGGACATTCTAAGTTTTCGCGGCAGCATGGTTAATATTTTACTTTACTCTTTTACATTTGTTGTATTTTAATAATAAGCTAAGAAAATAGATTGTTTTGTAATTATATGTTTATACTTATAGAAAGTCTTATTGTTTTTTTCTGCAGAATCCGACAGATACGCCGCTTGGACGCGATGAGATTTCTGATTAGACGACGTCAATCTAGCCGTACCCAGATAGCATTAGTTTCTTTTTGTCATAGCATGTATAATGAGATGACGTGTATACACCTTTTTGTAACTATTGGAAAACCATGTATTTTCTCAATAATGACAATTGTGTTGTAACTATTACATTTGCAAAGCTTAACAATCAAGTGATTTTGCTATATTGTGCATAATCGAAATTGATTTACTTTCATCAATTTACTTTCGTCCAATTACTTTTGTCAGTTTTATATCTTTATTCTACAAACAATACTATGCATGGTGGAGTTAATGGTTATATTGTCTTGTGGGTGACTACTTTGGGTCTATACCTTGCACTTTCTTTCAAAGGTGAATCTGGGTTTATCTTGAATTCATTAGATTTACTCTATTATGAAAACATTCAATATAGTTGATAGGTGGCAGAGCATTCACCCAAAAAATTAACTCTCGGACGGCGCTATAAGCGTCTCTATATAAGGTTCTGCTACGTCGCTATAAGCGTCGCTACAGAAGGACTGTAACCGTTGCTATATAGCGACACATATAGCGACGATTATAGCGACGTTCCCGTAACGACGGTCTTAGCGACACCGGGGAGTATACCAACCCAATGTATTTCCATCGCTAAAAGCGTCACAAGTGCACATAACCTCTTGTATTGTGTAGGTTGATACGTGTGTGAAAAGACTGATCAAATACTCTAGAGACTCGAAATTTGTGAAACACCTGAAGGATTACCCGATTGATGAGATTCACTCGAGATGGCGTGACTCTCCTCAAGACTAGAAGGAAGCTATTGAAGAAAAGCCGAGTGTAAAAAAGCAAAAATTGTACTCGCAGAAAGAAGTGGACGTAGCCCTTGAAAAGAAGATGAACCAAATAATGAAAGTCTTGAAGCACTCTCGAAAGAAGAAAAAATCGATGGATTTTCCAAATTATTTGGGCCAGAAGCCGACTTTCAAGATGATAAGTAGATCCAAGAAGCGTTTTTGTTTCCAGGATGATCCAAATTTTTCTTCATCTTCAAAGAGTTCCGACAATTCATCGTCTCTTGTTCCAGAGAGGATGAGAAAAGGCGAAAGAAGCAGAGAAAAAGAAAGAAAATCAAGAAAATTAGACTTGAGAAAAAGTTTAGGAGGCATGGGAGGCCCTCTAGTAGTTTAGAGGAGGAGAGCTCGTTCTTTTCTGGCGGTGATTAGATGAGCCAAAAAAACAAGGGGTTCAAGTAAGAGAGTTCTTTGAGATGCTCTCAGTTTTAGAGAGCAATCTAGGAAAAAATTGGCACACGGTTGCATTTCTCATCCTCATTCGACCAACATAACCAATTCAGTGGTTTTGGATTTATTGAAGTCTTATATTTCAGATCGGAAGACTCAATAAGAAAAGTACTTGCCTTTGGTGAAATTTGCATACAATAACACGGTCCACTCGTTAACGGGGAAGGCGCCATTTGAGGTAATCGAAGGTGCTAAGAAGGTCCCTCCATTTCTAAGCACCAAGGCAACATTTTTGAAGCAGATCAATACACGAGGGGTTTGGACACTGCTTTTGCCAAGGTTTGCGAGGCTCGAGAGCAGTCTCAAGCACGGCATAAGAAGGCAATAGATAAACATCGAGACGACTTGAAGTGGAAGGAGGACGACAGGGTGCTCTTACGTTAAGGCATGCCTAAGAAAACAAAAAAGAGAGGAGCGGCTTTTTCCAAAGCTTAGCATGAGGTATTATGGCCCTTTCCAGATTAAAGAAAAGATAAATGATGTCTCCTTTAAACTCAAGCTGTCCAATACTTGGAAGATTTACAATGCATTCCATGTGAGTCTATCGAAGCCTTTTAAGGGAGATGTGCCAGTTGATGGGGAGCCTGATGAGCAACCCAAAGTGGACGAAAGCGAGAAGATACTCGTTCTAGAAAAGATATAATTGGCACACAAGGAAAGAAAGATGAAAGGTAAAGTGATTCGAAGATTCTTGGTTAAATTTGAGAACTATCCCACATTGGATGCAAAAAGGATGGAGGAGGAGGACCTAGCAAATACTCCTCACATTTTGAAACTTTGCTTTGAAGCATTCAGTTTAGCATAGTCTACTCCGATAGAACCCCGAATTCAGCAAGGGTGAATCTAGTGCACCGAGTTTGCACAACAGGAGAGTTACTCCGCTCCTTTGTCAACGGGTTACTCCGATTTTGAATAAGGTCATTGATGTCCCCTTTGGGCTTCAAGGATACCAACGCGCTGACCAGTATTCTATTATATAACTTTATGGCACGGAATTCCCGAAAATGAATATGAGTGATTTGTACTCTCTCATTTGACTTGTTTGAGTGCAAGAACTGAAAGATGAAATGCCTGTCAACAGAAATTGCGAAGGTCCGTACTACCTGCCACGTCAGTCTGTCAACACGTTTTACGATGGGTTTTTCACTGACCTACTGCCACGTCAACCTGTCGGCACATTTCACGAGAGTCTACAGGTTGTGTGTGTCTAGGGGCCTACCACGTCACCAGTTTGTGACAGAGGTCCTTGGGTCCTTTTAATTTTTACAAGGAATACCAAAAGCAAAGCCCCAAAAGCAATTAAACTCTAAAGCAAATTGTCCCAAAAGCAATTGGTTCTCAAAAACTACCAAAAGCACCAGCACCAATTGCAAAAATACGTAAAAGCTACCACGTCATCAGCCAACACAAATTCAAGGTTTTCGTACAATCTGCTACATCAGCTTGCCAACGCGTTTTGCGAGAGTCTGTATTGCTGCCACATGGCACCTCTACTGCACGCATAAATCATGTCACTTCTACTGCAGACATAAATCAGCAGGTTGAATCTAGTGCGCTGCGGATTGCACAAGAGGGGAGCCACTCCACTCCTTTGTCACAAATTGCCTAGATTGAATAAAGTCACTAATTTCTCTTTGAGATTTTAGAGTACTGACGGGCTGATAGTATTTTGCGGAATGACTTTATGAATTGTGTACATTGAATTGGAAATTTCCTTGATTAGACTGAAAACATGTGCTCTTTCATCTCTTCATGACTCCTTGGGCATACATGTCAACCAATTCTCCAAAGGCATCCAACATCACAAACGTAGTTGGAGGATCTTGAGATGCCCAACAGCACACCATATTACTATTGCATTCTTTGAAGCCTTGGCTTTAGAGCTCGTAGAAGCATTAACAAAAGGTCACTAAGGGGAAAAGGCCCATAGTAACCCTTCCCCAAGTTGTCGCTGACTATAAGAGTGGCATGTCCTTAGCCAACAAAGGCCGTAGCATTTGGAAAATAGCCTCTTGCGATATTATTAGCTTCCTTTGCTCATTCCACAACTCAGTTACTTTATTTGGAGCACCGAAAAAGTAGTTATTGTGGAGACTCTGTATGAGTACTTCATCAAAAACTTCTGAAGTTAACTCTTTGCAGACCTCTACGAGCTCCTCTTCTGCCTTCTGCATGAATAGCCACTCTCCACCATTCAAGCCCTTAACATACTTTACTTTTAACATTCTACACATACAAGGCTGAGCAAGCTCACTCACAAATACATTTCACTAAGGTAGAAGGTGATTTCCTTACTTAGGTGTCTGTGCCAAGCGAGCGCGCACGCGTGTGTGTGTGTGTGTGAGTGAGAGAGAGAAGGCCTACCTGCCAAAATATTTTCGCTGCCTTGGTCCTTCAACAGCCCAAAGGACATTATCAGTATATTCTATCCTGTGTTTCGTCAAGCATGATTACAGAATGAGCTGATAGCTGGCTAGCCATCCAAAGCACCTCTCACAGAAGCATAATTCCATCTATCGCATACTTGATTATTGGCCCAGGCCCCAAGCAAACAATGCAACAGCCAAGAGCAAAAATTCAATTGTCTTTGCAAAGTTGAGGTTGAATCCCAAAAATGACAACATTATTCAATGCTCATACCTACTGGTTCGTAATGCCGCCATTGTGATTTCTTTGGATGTTAATTTTTACAGTCAAGAATTGGGCAGTTTAGTTAGAAATCTTTATAAATACTTTAGATTTTGGCATTTTTTGAACCTGTTAGAATTTCAAAATGTCTCCTAGACTTCAAGCATATCCTGAGAAGAACCCACAAAAATTTACACATACTACTGTAAAAACCTGCAATTCCTTCCAATTTTGTTGCAAAATTTGGTAGAATTTTCATTATCATTGATTGGAGAAAATGTTTTTGGTGAGCTAAGACCACTTGAGGCGATTAAATATTGTAATGTGTTTCTCTGTTCTTCTTTAGGGCATGCCACAATGGCCTAAATAATACAGGGCATACTTAATGCCCTCCGACAAGAAAGAAATTAGAAAGAAAATTTCGCATCGTCCACGGTTCCACTTCCCATGTGGCACTAGTCAACAAGCTTCATCCAAGGTCAGCAGTTTTTCTCAAGTGTCAATGCTTTACTAAGACCTTATGTAGACCAAAACACTATGATATTCAAATACTTCAATGCTGTACAGACCCGCGATGAAGTATGACGGTTGACAGTAATTCCTAGTATAAGGCCATCAGAATAGACTACAAATCCTACTGCGTGTGGAGAAGTCGATGAATGTTACGAAAGCCAAATCTGAGTGAGGAGAGATTCCTCACCTCTCTATTTTCATTGTCTGAGTTTTTGCGTGTGCCTGCATGTAGCTCCACAGATGGCGTGGCAAGCTCCGTGTTCCTCTGCATTTCAGCCCACAGGTTCCTCCTTCTTAGAGATGCGTCTGCGTGTGGGTGCGTTGTATAGTTTTACTTACTTTCTCTGCAGTTTAGCTCACAGTTTAAAACACAAACAGCACTTGCAGATGCGTGTGCATGCGTGCTTGTGCATGTAGTTTTACCAGAAAAATGTGTGGGTGTGTGTGTGTGTGTGTGTGTGAGAGAGAGAGAGAGAGAGAGAGTACCTGCAGACGAGGCACGGAGGGAAAGTTTGCATGCAAATGTACCATCCGTTCAGTGAATACTAACTAGTCCACGATTTTCAAAAAAACACCACCAAATATAATAATAATAATTATTATTGGCTTTTTAAAAGAAGCCTTAGATGTTTTTACTTTTCTTGCATTTTATTGTTTTAGAATGCTAAAGTAAAGCTTTATCTTGCATAACATACACATACATATACATACATACTTTTCTTGCATTCTATTGTTTTAGAATGTTAAAGTGAAGCTTCATCTTGCATATATTTAGTATTTTTTACACACATGCACACACATTAATTAGTTTTTTTTATTTCACCTTTCATTTCACGTTCTCGGATGGTTTGATTTTTCTTGCATTTTATAGCTTGATTCTATTTGAGAAAGTCTCTTTTATTAAGCGATCGTCGGTCGAGTTTCTTTCTTGCAAAGAAGCAAACTAGAAATACTAGCAGAAATTTTGAGCTTTGTAGGATTTTTTAACTACTGTCTCACATATTTCACCGGTTTTCCTTTCTTTTCATGGTTTGTAACTAGCTAGTTTCGATTTTCAACCGGCTCAAGATTAAGATAAGACAATCCTTTTCCCAACTTTAATTCGAGATTAGCTCAATCTAATGATTTTATCACTTTCTTATTGTTTTAGAAAGCCACTGTGACTCTTTCACTTGTTATTTTATAGAGTCGAGTAGGGTCGTGATCTTTGAGGGATATCTGCGACGATTCGCTCTTGAAAGAAGAAAAGTAAGGAAAGCAAAGGGGAGGGCTATTAGCAGATGTATGGGTAAGTCATTGGGAGATTCCGGCCGCTTTCTAACTAACAACAAAGGGTAAAAGGTTGCGAGCCCTCGTGCCATCAAGAGGACTCAGTGAGGAAGAGTGACGGGCCTGCACAAGGACGCATTGTTTGAAGCATTTTTTCTTATGGGAGGTATTGAAGTGGAGGCAACAAACTCGTTGTTGCATGATGGTTAGCATAAGTTATCTCACCTCCTGTACAAATGAAAGGGTTCAAATCCATCATTGATGGATGGTAATTTTGCTTGCCACGAGAAGGTGGAGTGAGAAATCTCTTAAGATTCTATATAATATAATGGAAAGGCAAAGAGCCAGTAGAAGGGAGGGAGGTAGTGTCGAGTATGTTTCGACGATTTTTGAAAACTTGTTAATAAACAGATGCCTTTATTTCAGAGAATGCATTACAATCATCGTCAGTAGTAATATTAGCATCGTCAATAGCCAGTAGCGTCGAGAGAAGCTCATCTTCTCATCATCGCCAAGCATGCCCTGCAGAGTGTCATTGTACACAGCTAGCCTCTTGTGGCTGTGTTGGTGGCTAGTGTCGTCGACCAAGTGAGGACCTAAACTTTGTGTTTAAAAAAATAATAAAATTTTTGCGCTTGTTTTGCAGAGCAGGCATCCGGTTATGTGGCTTAGCCCAATTTATGGAATGGAGAGCAAGAATCGATCACAGCTCGATTCTAGGTGTAGCAATTTTTATTGGTCATTTTGATGCCAAGGGTTCGAGGCAGGCGTAAGTGAAATCTATGAAGATTCTAGCTAATCAAATTTCCCTATTGAAAATGAATAATCCTCTTTAGAATTTCATTGGCCCTTATTTTTCAAGGTTATAATTTAGGCAGTTTAATTAGAGATTCCGCAAACAAGTCCACGATTTTCCAAATTTTGTAAATACCATTAAGTAATAATTTCTAACAACACTTATGGGTCTAGAAAAAATAAAACATGTTTATTTCTATGAAGATATCCTTCAAACACTTTCAATTATTAGCCATGAGGCTTTGTCGCACAAGCCTCTAGGATTGTGCCTCGCAAAGGGACATTCTAGATGAGGTTTACACTAGCTTCATGTAAGGCAATTCAAGCAAGTGTGATTCATGGCAAAGTGGCTAACCATCTCTTGGGGCTCAGTAGATGGTCAAGACGAGGTTGCCTTGTTGGCACCATGAGAGAGAGAGAGAGAGAGAGAGAGAGAGATGAAATGTTATATTAAACGACTTCAAAAGGCCAAAATGACCTATGAGACCAAATTGATACAATCTTGGTAGATTTAATCCAATATCTAGGTACAAAAATAAAAATAAAACTGAAGTAAAGTGAAAGACTAAAAGCATCATCATCATCGTCATCAATGCCCAAGGATACTTGACATCGGGCGTTGTCCGAGAAAGTATTGCATCGATCCTTGAAGAGCCTCGTCAATGTCCGCCTCTGTGAATAGGTGTATTGGGTGTCTCTCATGTCATGCTAGAATAATCATGATCCTTTGATGAAGCCTCCGTCAATGTCGTGATTGCCCTCATAGACGTTGGCATGTAGCTCGCCCGAGCTCAATGGCTTTGTCAACTAATATACCTCTAGTATGGGTGGGCTTTGAGGTATGTTGTGATGCATGCTTGTCTGGTTGCCAAGTCTCTACTATAAAGAAGTCAGTGATCTCCCTTTGTGAATGTCTCCCACTTCCTGATCTCCTCAAGACACTCTCCCTGTGTCTGCATAGCTGTAGCAAAAACAACTCGAGGCATCTTTGATCCTAATATCTCATGGCTCTAGCCAACATCCCAAGGCTCTTTCTAAATAGATAATGAAAGTGGCCTCGTATCTCATAGTATACCGAACAATGACAGATGTGATGTAATTCTGTCTTCGGCTCCATATGACACAATTGGCATATCCTGGCCTCTATCGATACTCTCCTAAATCTGCCACTCTCAATCTCTAGTTGATGCAATGATGTGCAATCCCGACCAATAACACATCATATCTCATAGGATAAACCAGTGTCCATATAGGTCGATCTGATCACATATCCATCCTCTCTTAGTTGGAGAAGATGTTCTCTGTAGAAAGCCATCTTTGTGCCCGACTCCTATGTCGACTGCATCCATGTGCTCCTACTATCAAGCTGAATCAAATCCTTACATATGAGTCAATTGATCTCGATCCGTGTAAGAGATAAGGAGGGTGCATCCAAGGAGTACTAGAATGGAGGCAATCTATCCATGTTGAAACCATGTGACTGAAACCATGATTCATCTGCCCATACAACATGCACAACACAATACACACACACACACACACACACACACACACACACACACACACACACAAGAGTGGATATATACACAACGCAATGAGCAAATCTCTCGCATATCAAATTCAAGAATTTGTAAAAAGAAACGAAAAGCATTTCTACTAATGAATTTTCATCTTCCAGCATCATGTTAAGTATGGAGCTTGATTCACCCCTTGTAATTCACTACAACAAAAAAAGGTGTCATTGATGCAAATATCGACGCAGCGCGTCGCTATATGCGTCGCTGTGAACCTATCGCTATTTGCGACGCAGGTATAGACGCAGATAGAGACGCTTATTGCCATGCATGTAGCGACGCAGATTGCTACATTCATAGCGACGCATATTGCCACACATGTAGCGACGCAGATTGCCACACACATAGCGACGACCATAACATAAAAAAAAATTCTTGGGCAGAGGGCAGGTAACTTGGCCTGTGCCCAGTTAAAAGATGAACACAGCCACAACCAGACTTCCTGCCCTCTGCCCAAGAAAGCGAGCAACACCAAAATCAACCATGCTCCCGCGCGCAGAAATTTCAACAGAGTTCCCTTTGTTTTTACATAAAATTTTCAAAAAAAACCATATCATGTATATGCCTTCTACATGCTATCCATGTAGGATCTCACATGAGATTTAAGGCCAATGAAAGACAACCGTACCGACTGAAAAGCATAACCATAACTCGGTCGGAAAAACCATAACATTATGAATGTTGTTTTAATATATATATATATATATATATATATATACTCCTCACAATGTAAACTACCTCGCATTATCTAGTCTCTCCCAATCTCCGTACACCTCGGTCCAGAGGTGTACGGAGATAAAGACCACCGGGTCAAAATCTCGTCTTTATTGGTCAAATCCTATATGGGTAGACACATACGTGCACTCCCAGGTGTACATGGCAATGCATGTAGTTCCATAGTTTCTTCTCTGTCTACATACTCTATCTCTCGTTCTTTCTCTCTCGATCTCGCTCTCGCTATCTCTCTTTCTCTCTCGATTTCCCTATTTTCCTATCTCTCTGCCATAACTCTTGGAGCTCCACTTCCCTATCTTTCTCTCTCTCTCTCTCTCTCTCTCTCTCTCTCTCTCTCTCTCTCTATATATATATATATATATATATATATATATATATATATAACTCTCTTTCTCTATCTCTCTCTCTCTCTCTCTCTCTCTCTCTCTCTCTCTCTCTCTCTCTCTCTCGCTCTCTCGCTCTCTACTTCCCTATCTCTCTAATGATCGAACGAGCGACTGATCTAGGGAGATCTAGACGCCCACGACTGCGGAGGCCTACACAACATCTACAGAGGCTGCATCAGAGGATCTAGCTAGGTCACTTTGGCTCGACATGCACAACGTCCGGTCAAAGTACAGAGACCATGGAGGAGATCTACCTATCCCAACTAGCTCGTTTAGCTATTTAGTCCACACCCAGCAGTTTAGGATTCCATAATATTTTATTTTGTCATCTTCTTACTCTGACTTTGTATCAAATCCATCACATTGTAACTTTCTTGTCTCATGTCTCATAGGTCACTTTGGCCTTTCGAAGACGTTAATATAACATTTCATTTCATTTCTCTCTTTAATTTTTTTTCTTTAATTTTAATTTCCTAAGCATACATTAATTCTCTCTCTGTCTCTCTCTCTCTCTCTCTCTTTCCGACACACACACACACACACATTCTCTCTCTCTCTCTCTCTCTCTCTCTCTCTCTCTCTCTCTCTCTCTCTCTCTCTCTCTCTCTTTCCTAGCTACACACACACACCTCTCTCTCTCTCTCTTTCCTACACACACACACACATCGCTCTCTCTCTCTCTCTCTATTTCCTACACACACACACACACCTCTCTCTCTCTCTCTCTCTCTCTCTCTCTCTCTTTCCTACACACACACACATCGCTCTCTCTCTCTCTCTCTCTCTCTCTCTCTCTCTCTCTCTATTTCCTACACACACACACACACATACACACACCTCTCTCTCTCTCTCTCTCTCTCTCTCTCTCTCTCTCTCTCTCTCTTTCCTACACACACACACACACACACGAAGTAGAGGTAGAGAGAGAGAGAGAGAGAGAGGGGTTAGGGAGGGTGGAGATGGACATAATACCTGCGCAGTAGGTTTCGGCCAAGATCGGAGCAGGCGAAAATGGCCCCTACGCGCGGGTTTTGCTTTTTTTTCCCAATTTTTTTGGCGTCGATATACGCGTCGCTATACCCGTCGCAATACGCATGGCAAAGAAAGCCTTTCCACGCGTATATCGACGCACAGAGCGACGTGTATAGCGACGCACGCTATTGACGTCGATATACACGTGGATAAGCATGGCCGTTGATATATATGCGTCGATATCTTCATTTAGTGTTGTAGTGATTTTTATTTTTAAAAATGCACATTTGTAAGGCCCCATATTAGGAGAAGCCAATAGTGCACATATATTTGTATGAGTCCAGCTTGCACGCTAATGAGGTCTTTATTTGTGATCATAGATAGTACAGAGAAAAGATTCACGAGAATACTGTGGCCAAACGGCAATCGAAAGTGATCGAAAAGAGACCGCTCGGTGATCGATAGTCAATGGATGATTGGCCGGTGGCCAGAAGTCAATAACCGGATGGCCAGTGATTGATCAAAAGTTTATGACCGGTGGCCCAGTTTCAGGCGGACTTGTATGGCTAGGACAACCACACATGCGCGCATGGGGGAGTTCTATTTGAATTTGTCTATACAAGGTGGCTACACACGTTTGTCTCTCATGAGAGACGGCATCCGTTTTGGCCTACAAAAGTGTTGAGAGAGAAGGAGAGAGCACAGAAGTAGAACCCCAAAGTGTGTAGAATACACACATGAAATGATGTATATATAGAGGGGACCTGGGTGCCATATATAGAGAAGCCATATATTGAGTAGCTTCACATATAAGCTCAACACCCTCGCTCAAATAAGGGTCCCTAACTGTGGATGAAAAAACCCTTGGGGGATCAAGGGAAAAAGCCACAGCTCTATATACACCCACCGTTATATTATAAAAATCATTGAATATACAAATGTTTACGAGGAGCTACATCACTCCTTTTACAATGAATGTTTTATGAGGAGTTACATTACTCCTATCCTATCAATACAATAATGAATACAAAGGTTCAATAAAGAGGTGTAAAAGCTATCGATTAGCTTGTAATCAAAAGTGTCTCCGTGAATCTGCTGTGTAGCTTGTCATCAATATCGCATCACCAAACATGTCTTCATGTTGTCATCAATATGGCATCACCAAACATATCTTCATAAATCTTTTATTGTCACCAAGTTTGTCTTCATAAAATCAATTCTTTGATCAATCCTACATAGATCATAGACTCCAAAAAAAAACATGTCATGAAAATTATTAGCATCGTTAATGAAATAATTACGTTCACAATGCCATAAGAGATGGTTCGCGACGCCACTTTTTTGACGACATATATACGCACGACAACATATGGTACATAAAGTATAAACGTAAAAGTACAAAATGTGTGATTACGTGATACAAATGATATGTGTATATACTACATAAAACAACATTTATCAATGTAGTGATCAATGAATACCATCAAAGTATTAACAAAATATCATCATTATATCAATAAAAATGAATAAATGATCATGGTATCAACGAAAAGCATCATGATATCACCGAGAATAATCATTGTATCAACGAAACAACATCATGGCATCACCGAGAATAACCATGGTATCAACGAAACATCATCATGGCATCACCAAGAATAACCATGGTATCAACGAAAAATATCATGGTATCACCGAGAATAACCATGGTATCAACAAAACATCATCATGGTATCAACAAAAATCACCATGGAATCAACGAAATATCATTATGGAATCACCAAGAATAACCATGGTATCAACGAAATATCATCATGGCACCACCAAGAATAACCATGGTATCAATGACATATCATCATGGTATCAACGAAAATCACCATGACCAAAGTATTAACAAAACATCATCATGGTACCATCAAAATCACTATGGTATCAATGAGAAATTATCAATAAAACGACGTAAACTATATCTCTAAAAGAATAATTATACGAGAAACAATGAACGAGTATATCATATAACAAAAGATCATGTACCAACAGTAGCTCGATAGAATTTGGACGATCATCAACGGCTCGACTGAATCGGAATGATGTGTAACTGGCTTTTCTACAAAGTTATAGACCACATCGATTCCAATCCCCATCGCGGGTAGTTTCTTCTGCAAAGTTGTAGAACACATCGATTCCGGTCTCTCACACGGGTAGTTTCTGCAAAATCGTTTTCAATTAGCAAAAAAATCAAAAAAACAAAAAGCAAAAGCTGCTTTTCAGGTATATACGCAGTCCGCGAACCATAACTCAAAATCCGTGCAGAATTTGAAAACGCTTCCTTCTGCAAAGTTGTAGACCACATTGATTACGGTCTATCTCGTGGGTAGTTTCTGCAAAATCGTTTCCAATTAGCACAAAAATTAAAAACAAAAAGTGGAAGTTGCTTTTCAGGTATGTACGTAGTCCGCGAACGATAACTCAAAATCGGTGCAAAATTTGAAAAAACTTCCTTCAGCAAAGTTATAGACCACATCGATTCCGGTCTGTCTCGCTGGTAGTTTTTGCAAAATCGTTTCCAATTAGCACAAAAATAAAAAACAAAACGCGAAAGCTGTTTTTCAGGTATGTACGCAGTCCGTGAACAATAACTCAAAATTGGTGCAGAATTTGAAAAAACTTCCTTCTGCAAAGTTGTAGACCACATCGATTCCAATCCCTCATGCGAGTAGTTTCTGCAAAATCGATTTTTATCAGGAGAAAAATTGAAAACAAAAACGTACTGCTCTGATACCATGTTGAGAGAGAAAGAGAGAGCACAGAAGTAGAACCCCAAAGTGTGTAGAATACACACATGAGATGATGTATATATAGAGGGGACCTGGGTGCCATATATAGAGAAGCCATATATTGAGTAGCTTCACATATAAGCTCAACAAAAAGGAGGCCTCTTCTACACACGAAACACATCATGAAGGTGATACAAGAGAGTGAAGCAAGGTGGGAGGTCCATTAGGGGTTGATAATCCCTTTGTAGCCTACTTTTAATTTGAAGTCCAAAGCCATTGAGTGGCTGCTTTCCCATGGATGTAGCCCATACTTGGGCGAACTACGTATATCGTGCGCTCTCTCTCTCTCTCTCTCTCTCTCTCTCTCTCTCTCTCTCTCTCTCTCTCTCTCTTGAAAATTCACTCTCTCCATTGAGTAAGCCCCTCTACTCTCTATTTAGCTACATGCTTTAATTCCTAACACATCACCTATTCTAATTAGGTCTAAAACTATATTTACAAACCATAATTATGTTATAGTTGTAGCATCTCAGATGAATATATTCACTTTGGATTTAGGTATTTATTTTACTTATTTGTCAAGGTCTTGGGTAGGGAAATTTGTTGAAGGGAGTATATAATCACACCTAGTCCCCCATTATATAAATCATCTATTTCACTACCCAATTGGTAGGTTTAACTCTCTCTCTCTCTCTCTCTCTCTCTCTCTCTCTCTCTCTCTCTTTTTTATATTTCCTATGCTCTACGTTTTTGCATCGTCGACTTTGACATGGTCAAGTGAATTTCCCTCAAGCACCAGTGTTTTGAAACACTTTAGCAAGAGAAGGCATCTACATCAACGTTTTGAGATGCCTCATGGTGCCACATTTGCATTGGATTTTGCGGGTGCATTTCAAGACGCTTGGTGCAGAGGGCTTGCAATAGACAAATCTTTCTTTTGAACAAAGTTTTAAAACACGAAGTGAGTCTGGAGTGACGGCCTCTTCTACAGGGTCTTGAAAAGCATGGCTATGAGCGTCCCAAGGGTAGTTGCATGAGGTTGTTCCTAAGGCGATTTCAATCACCGAGGATAAACCAAGATCAAACTCTGACTATGAAAAGTGATTGCTCCAGTACTCAGTTAGCTTCCCACAGACACGAAGTTCTCAACGGAGTCAGAAATCGATTTGGCTTGCGATTACAAAGTTGAAGGCAAATGCATGATCTCGCAAAAGGACAAAGGAAAAGGCAAGCTTGAAGGGATAGCAAAGTTACAGATTCCACTAAGAAGATCAGTAGACACATGTGATGGCGGGCACAGTGGCCACGGTGCCAGATTTCTAGTCAAATGGTTGCTTGTTGCCACTTGCTTCAGACAAAGAGAGGCTTGTGATGAGCGGTAGAGAAGAGCAAAAGGAGCTCCTTACAAATGATTTGGACCCATGTGTTAAAATTCAAGTTATCGATGTTTAACCTATGGGTCGGATTTCAAGGAACATGTATCTGGCAAGCAACCAACACAATGATTACAAAACACTATGAATGTGCTACAGAAAACCCATTGTTGCTGGCTAGATTATCGCTAGGATGTGTTCCAAAAGTTTTTTGTCTAGGATCATTTGGATGTGATGTGTTCACAGTTCACGAATGGGGACTATTGGACGTAGTGTGGTCTACAATTCAATTTTGTTATAAGGTTGTTGCTGCTCAAGATGGCATTCTTATAAGGTAAAAAGGTTGGTGGCTCCATAACCGAGGTTTATCCAATAGAAGGTACCTCTATTGGGGTGTCTAAGGAAGCTTCTTCATTAAGTTGGTCTTCCTAGATATGTCCACTATGAGCTGCTGAGAGAGTGTTAAATTTATAGCATCTCAAGTGAATAGCACAACATGGCTTTAGGTATTTATGTTACTTTTTTGTCAAAGTCATGGGTAGGGCAATTTTCTAAGGAGAGTATATAAGCGCACCTAGAACCCTTTGTATAAATCATTTATTTCATGGTCCAATTGGTTGGTTCAACTCTCTCTCTCTCTCTCTCTCTCTCTCTCTCTCTCTCTCTCACACACACACACACACACACACACACACACACACACACACACACACACACACACACACACACACACACACACACACACACACACACACACACATGTGCCATGCAAAGCTTGGTGCTCACATCAAAGAGGCCTACTCTGAGAGTCTATTAGAGTCCCATTCAATTCTTGCACGCTTTTTATCTTAAAAGTTTGTTGAGCCCAAATCTCTAACAGGCTCTTTCCTCTTAGGTAGGGAATAGTAGAGAAATAAAGTAGGTTGAAAGTATTTTTCACAAGGAGATTGCTTATCAAACGCTATTAAGTAGGGAATCTTTTATTGCAGTATCTTATTTTATGAAGATCCAGTGGGTGAAACCGCTATGGAAAATGATTTGTAGGTGGAATCATGAGAGAAAATAATAAATCCACTTTCATTGAGTGGTTGTCACTTTCAGTTTTCCTCTCTCTCTCTCTCTCTCTCTCTCTCTCTCTCTCTTTCACACACACACACACACACACACACACACATTGCGATCTTTTGCATGGCTTTGCCATGGGACACGTGACCATTGTTTTCATATATGACAAGCCACGAGCTTCAACGTAAATTCTCGCTCTTAGAAAACTTAAGTCCATCAACAAATATCTTCTTTATTGACTTCCAAAAGAGAGGTGGCATCACCGCATGTCCATCCAAATGTGAATGGCGTCGTGGTTTAGCTTGCATGATATGAGGGGGCCGTATAATGGCCACATAGAGAAAAAGAGTGAGAGACAAAGAGGGAGAAAGAGAGTTAGCTAACCGATAAGAGAAGTGTGTAAGATCACGGGGTACCAACCCCGTTTCCATAGACTAAAAGGGAACCGGTGGAGATTTCTCTCACTATACTTGTAGTTTTAGGAATGAACCACTAGTGAAGGGTTGGCCTCATCTCGCATCACAGAAGCTAAGGGAATAAGGGAAAACCATAATCCAACATTTGATGTCCTACTTTATACCCTTTATATAGATGCATTAGTATTGTACATTCAAACCCCGTAGATCCTCACAGTAAGAGGCACAAATTGTTGAGCTTCACTATTCCCTACAGAATCACACATCTAAATAGAATTCAACCTAGATAGTGCATACTTCAAGGTATCTAACTTGACACTTTTTTCCTCATCTTTCAGAGGCACATCTGTCAAGTTTTTACTAGTACCAAGGTTATGCTTGTAAAGACCTTCAATGACAAAAATCCATGCATTGTATACAACAATGAGCAATTTGAAGTGGTAGATAGCTTCAAGTACCTTGGCCTTGAGGTTCTATCCAATCATAAATGGAAGGATTGTGCAATGTGTCGCTTGGAAGCCGGAAAGAGGGCTTATTATGCATTTGAGAACATGTGCAATGCCGGAGAAATCAAGTGTTGGGATCTCAAAAAGTACCTCTTTGACACATTGGTGACACCAATGTTTCTCTATGTAGTGGAGGTGTGGGGTGGTAGCATCGGGAAGTCTACTTGGAAAGAGTTTGAGAATGTCCAAAAGAGTTTTCTCACCAACTTTTTCCAACTCAAGACACAAACACCCTACATGCTCTTACTTCTTGAGTCCGGATCGCTTCCCGTTGAGGTCTTGGGCATGCAAAGGGTTGTGGAGTACATGCTTAAGACACAACATAGCCCTTTGTATCGACTTCCTAGAATCACATATGAAGCAAGTCAAAAGGTCCAAAAGACATGCAAGAGCAAAATACTAAGTTCCGGGTGGATGCTTGACATCAAGAAATGGTTTGACAGATGTGGATGCATGTCACTTGGTCAAGGATGTGTCGATTGACTCCCAAGTTAATGAGGCCTTCTTACAACGCCAATGTATCACGGCTTGGGAGAAATTCTGAGGTTCTTGCTTCAGCCATTATACCACACACATTGCCCCAAACTACAAATCTCTCTTCTTCTCCGAACGAGGTAACCGAACCCATCCCTACATCCTTGAGCCCATCTCGTTGAGTGTGATCTGCACCATTGCCTCCATTCATCTTAGCTCCCATTCTCTACGCTGCGAGACGGGATGTTGGGGCACTAGCGAGGAGTCTCATCGACTTTGCACCTTATGCCCTCGTCAAATGCGAGAGTGTGAGTATCACACACTACTTGAGTGCTCAGATTTTGACCACATTAGGTCCTCTTTTCCCCATATATTCAGCCATGAGCTCTCCCTACATACCTTCCTCTCCCAACCACGATGTGGACTCTCTATTGCGATGCTCATTTCAGACATTTTTGAGCGTCGAGAGTCACTTATGACCTCCACTCACACCACGTGACATGTTCATTTGGTCCCATATGTCATATTTGACCTCTGAGGAGGATAATAGAACTATCTATCTCTCTCTCTCTCTTCTCCTTCTCCCCATAGGTATACTTCTCGTGTAGAACTTTAATGTTTGTTTAGATTTTTCCTACATCCTTTAACATTTTTCTCTCTCTCTCCTTCTTTCTCCTTATCGCGTCCTTCGTTGGGTGCTAAAAATGTATCCTCTCTCTCTCTCTCTCTCTCTCTCTCTCTCTCTCTCTCTCTGTGGTTGATTTTTGATAGGCAACGTTGCTTTCCAAAACTAAAAGAGTTTATAGATTTTTAAGCATGGCCCATAGTGTAACGCTTAAAAAAAATATACAAAATATCCCAGGACTAATAGAAGGCCAATCAACTTGGCAAAATCTCTACCTATTTGGGGTGCCAATAGCAAGGTTGGTTTTTACCATGTATTTTACCATTCTTCAAGGCTTTTTGCTCATTTTCTATGAATAAAAAATGTTAAATCTACTTGAGTTCTTTTTCAAGGGATCCAAAGCCCCACGTTCTCTACATGCTCCAAGGAAATTCACCTCGAGCGAGGGATTGTCCCTTTGCACTTGGCACAAGGGCATAAGAGTTTATCCCTGATCCATTGCTCATGTTCAGGGCCGTTCAAAGGGCCACAATCATCCTAGTCGTCCAGTACACACGTGAAAGGTAGTTAGTTAAATTCTAGAATCTTTGAAAAATTACATGTGCTTTGAAAAATAAATAGTTAGTAGAAGAGGTGTAAGCTAAAATTTCAAGAGTAAAAGAAATGAAAAGACTAAAGAAATGATTAAATAAAATGCAATAAGTAGGAAAAGAGAGGTGTGATTTTTTTAAAAATGTACTCTAAGGACTATTGGTTAGAGAGAGGGTTGGAAATCACAAGTCTGCAACATTGGATACTTTTTGAACTATTTTAAATAATGCACCGCGGTAGTATCCGTCATAATGGATATGGCAATATCCACGATAATATTTGGAGCTCTTTAAAAACACAGAGAAAGGTATCTTGCATTTTTGGCATACCTTGCGCAAGATTCCTCTCCCCACCATCACACATGTAAGCCAAAACACCGTCATCTCCCTCCTCCCCCCCCCCCCCCCCCTCTCTCTCTCTCTCTCTCTCTCTCTCTCTCTCTCTCTCTCCATCATTTTCTCACTTTTCACACACACACACACACACACACACATCAACCCTATTTTAAAGGAGTCGTGGTGCAATGAAGAAAGGAGAAATCTCAAATGCAAGGAGAAGAGTAGATAGGGGTAAGCTTTTTCTAGACCCCCCCTTACCCTATTGTTTGAAATGCACATGCCCACACACACATACATCGTTTGAAATGCACGCATGTACGTGCACACACACACACACACACACACGCACACACACATACACATACACATATACATTGTTTGAAATGCTTACCTCTTACATTTTCCCTCTTTTGTTGCCCTCTATTTCTTTGTTCTTACCGCGCTTAAATTTGTTTGCTTGTTTTGCTTGCTTGTCATGTGTGATTAGAGTGAGCTAGAGAGGAAAAGAGAGAGAGAGAGAGAGAGAGAGAGAGAGAGAGGAAAAAAGTAGTGCATGATTAGTATGACTAGAGTAAGATTAGTGTGTGTGAGAGAGAAAAAGAATGCTTGATTAATGTATGTTTATGTTTAAACTTTAGTGTGCGAGAGAGAGGAAAACAATGTTTGATTAGTGTAGGTTTAAGTTTAATTGAGTGAATGAGTGAAAATAAGTAAACTGGGTGAGAAAAAAAAATCTTAAATAAGAGAATGACCATAAAGTGACTAAATGAATATTCAAAACAATCAATCATTAAAAGAAAAACTAAACTAAGTTTGTAAAAAGGGAGAAAATGGTAGAGAGAGATAATGTAGAAAGAGAGAGAATGTTGACAGATAGTATAGAGAGAAAGATGATATATATATTGAGGCGGTCTGGGGTGGGCAACAAGAGAGGCGACCTCTAAACACCCCTCAAGGCTCCCGTGCTGCTCAATTGGGGCTGGGGCAACCACAATCACAACACAACAACAAACCCACAGCCAAATCCAAACAAGATAGGGGCACCACCTAGTTATGGTATGCGAACTAGGACGCAAGAGAGAATTTTTTCACAACCAAGAATATGCACCACAAAACACACACAAGCAACCTCACACCAAGACACACACAAAATGGACCAGAGAGAGCTAGAGAAAAGGGAAGAGAGAGAGGAATGGATCTTGCTTAATACCTTGTCTGTGACATGCAAATGGAAATGGTTTGTTATGATGCTATCATTGAGCTTGTATAAAGTTAACTAAATTCTTAGTGAATGCTAAACATTGCCAACACACACACACACACAGTGTCTTAGGGTGTGGGAGACCTCTCACTACAATACCCTCTTACAATGGACACAAAATTGGCAATTAAAACACACTAAAACACTTTCTCAAACAAGATCAAATGATAGAAAGTTAAAATACACAAGTCACCTTGAATTCAGCAAATCGTATTGCACAAGGAAGGATGAAGATTTGAACGTCGAATCACGCCTTTGATACACTAAACCTCAATTTATTGATGATGGAGGAACATATACAACAGTGGTTTTGAGATTTTGAACTCACGCTCTCTTACTTGTAATGTGTAGCTTGAAAGCTTCTCTCACCCCAAAAGTGAAGCTCACAAAGTGGTTGCTGCACCTAAGTCTCTCCTCACGCATGGAGTGTTGGGGTGCTACGTCAGATATTGGGGATTTTAAAAGAAGGAGAGGGACCTATTTATAGGTTGGAGACCCCTCATTAAGATTAATGGAAATCCTAATTTACAAGCTAACAAATCAGGATTATGATTTTTTTTTAATATCAAAACATTGCGGGCCTTCTTTGTCTGCTTAAGTCATGGATGTGGGATCAAAAGAGAGCATTATTGATGGTAGATAAGGTGAAAGTAGAGTTTTAAGAGAGAGAGAGAGAGAGAGAGAGAGAGAGAGTTACTATGCACATGTCTTGAGGTGAGGTGTCTTTTATGCTTAGATCAATGGCTATTTTGTGTTAGTATGTTAGTGGTTAGTGTTAGTAATTACTAGAAAGTTAATGATATAATTACAATGGGTAGAATGGGGTGTATGGTTGAATGAAGTGAGGAAATCCTTGTGATGGTGAAGCTTGAAGAAGTTTTTGACTTACTTGGGTAGGTTCTCAAAATGACTATCGATCTTCTTCTTTACGCCACCGCCGCCAAGTTTGATTATCGAGATGAAAATGGTAATTCAGTTGATGAGGTCTCTTAATTTGCAGAGGTTAAGCATGGTTTACATGCTGAATTTTATGTATATAGAGAAGGGGTAGGATGAAATTGTACTTTGAAAGTAATAGAGAGAGGCATAGAGATGATGTATGTACATGTAAAGCTTATATGAGAGCTATAGAAGTAAGAGGGGAGGTTAATGGTGAAGAAGGTGAGAGAAACCATGAAAGGTGCAGGTTTGAGTGAGGGATTGAGAGGAATGAGTGTGTGAGTGTGTGTGTGTGTGTAGAAGTGTGGTAAGAGGTGAGAGAAGCTTATGGGCTACTTGTGAGAAAAGTGGGCAGACTGAGGTCCATTCAAAAAATCCTAACTCACCGGTGGTTGCTTCAAAAATCAGCAAAAGTTTTGCGGTGATTATTCAGCTCTTGGTGCACATTTTCTCTTCTGACCACTGCGTCAAATTCGGAGTGAAGATGGATATAAAAAACTCCACCAAAATACCCGTTTTTCTTCACAAAAAAATCTTAAGTGGCCCCCCTTTTGTTGAATTTGCATATGGCTCCAAAGGTGAGCCCCTCCTTGCATGAGAGCATGACCTAATGGGTTCTTAGGGGTTTGGAAGTATGCATGGTTGTGTATTATGCATAAATACAATATATGGAATATGATGAAAAAAACAGGTTAGTGTATAAACAATTCGTGGAGTTTAGAATAATGTCACCTATATATAAATATAAAATGGAAAAAAGAGATATATGAAAATATAAGGAATCAAATGAGGGGACCATCATTTGTTTTTATTGAAGTATATTTATTTATAGGAGATAAGAAAAAATAACTCTAGGAAATAGGAATTTAGTAAAACGCAATGACTGATGGTGAAAGGTACTTTTGAGGTTTTTCCTTGGAGTGGATTCTCACCCAAAAATAAGAGAAGCTTGTATGAAAATATTTCTATATGGAATACATAGGTAAGAAATATTATGGTAATGGTGAGTCAATATACATAGAAAAATAACGCACACCTATGTAGAAATATTTAAATAAATACCAAAATAATTATGAAAATTTCTTATATTTAGGCCCTATATACAATGAGATATTTACACACCAATGGGCCATAATATACTTTGGCTTTTGTTTTTATTTGTTTTTTTGGCTCAACTAGCATAGTGACTAGTTAGCTGAGGGTTTTAAGAAGATATGGGGAAAGTCCCCTAGCTCACACACGCATATGTACAATGAAAAGGTAAGAATAGCCACAATGTTTAGGTGATTTTGGTAGGGTGAGGTAACTCACTATGGAAATTACGGAGAGCCAAAAAATGGCTATCATTAGCCCTCCCCAAGGATGATGGTATATTCATGTACCATCAGAAAGCATCTTTTGCAAAGAGAGTGTTTTTGAGTCCTCTATGATATCTCGTCCCTTGACAGGATTTTCATTGTGTGGCTTCTTGTCACACTCATGCTTCATGCAACAAAACTTATATGAGATAGTCGCTTTTTGACAGTCCTTCGATAGATCCTTTGGTAGAAGGCCACTCAAATAGGGATTCAAGCGATACCCGTTTACCTTCCTGGAGTGCTCTTTACCATTCAAGTCCATAAGTTGAAAGTAACTTGAATTGAAAGCCTTCTTGACTATGTATGGCCCTTGCCATCTAGTTTCAAACTTGGCATCAAAACGATTGTCAAGTCGATTGTCATACCTTAGCACAAGCTCTCCTTCCTTGATGCCTTTGTCCTTGAGTTTCTTGTCAAGCTTCTCCTTTGCTTGTGTAGCTTTTCTTTTGTAGCATTCGTAAACTGATTCTCTTTTGTACTCAGGCTCCACTAGTGTAAGAAGTCGATCCATCCATACCTCTTGATCATCTTGTGCACCTCTGCCATGAAGCCACATTGTTGGAATGTTGAGCTCGATAGGCTGCAAAGCCTCTTGACCATAGACAAGGTGAAATGGTGTGAACTCCGTTGCCTCCCTATATGTGGTTTGATATGCCCACAAGGAACCATCCAAGAAATCATCCCATAACTTCGTTTTGTTTTGCACCATCTTTCTAATGATGCCTTCAATGATACCATTAGCCTTCTCCACCAAACCATTTGACTGTGGGTAGTAGGGTGTGCTATGACGATATAGAATGTGAAGCGACTTCCAGTGGACTAAACTCTTGATGTGGCAAGTCCAAGCAATGGATTTAGTTTTATTTGTAGCTAGTTTGTTTCAAGCATGAGTGTAGATTTATTTCTATTATTTGTAGGCATGGACCTCTTATGGCTATGGAGGTGCTAGTCCATCTACTCAAGTTCCTATGTTAATGGTAGATGTGGACCTGCAGCATAGGGATCGTTTGGCTACTACACTCTGTAGTCTCTTGCAGCCTATGGTCTTTCATAGCAAATCACAATGTGGGTGAGTGAGGGAGGGACTCCGTATGTCCTATACATAAAATCTAATATCTAATTCTCCCAAATGATTTTCTCATGTTAAACTAATCATTTAATATGAGGAAGTACCAGGGGAGTAAAACCTAGAATATTGGTAAGGCTGTCAGACCGTCGGTATCTGTAGGGATCCAAAGGGGGGAAAATAGGGATCCAAAGGGGGAAAATTTTCAAAAGAGCAATGTGCTTCAATGGGGATTAAAAGACCCTAGGTTCAGCTCCATTAAGACTTCCATAGACTAAAGTTCCTAAATTTAATTCAATTGTCCAATGGCCAAAGTGGGGGAAAACTGGATGGTTATGGGAAGACTAAAAAGTCTTCCCACATCCCTAGGAAGGAGGGGGAAAGCCCTAATGATAGGGGACGTGAGAGAGAGAGAGATACACACACACACACACACACACACACACACACACACACACTCCCAAGCTCTCCCCAAAGGAAAGAATGGACACATGGCAGATTCCTAGGCCACTTGTCCCCAATTTCCCCTCAAATCCTATTGGATGGCCATAGAGGTGGACAAATGAGAATTAGGCTAGAGTAAAATTATTCTAATCAATTTCAAATTGCTTGATAAAAGAACCAATAGAAATTAAGATCCCTAGAAGACTATGGACAGTCTACCAAGGGGTCCAATGAGCATTCAGCAGCCCAATGGCTTGCTTGATTCCTATTGGCCATAAGACAAAAGGTCCAATGAGAGATTATTTAAATTATTTAATTACCTTAAGCTCTCAGAAAAGGGAAAAGGGGGACACTTGTCACAAGGCTATCAATTATGCTTCTAATTTGTGATTGGCTAAGCTTTGCAGGAGCCAATGGGAAGCCATCAAGAGCAAAAAGCAAGAGGGGTCGACCAAGTAGAGAGAGAGTTGAAATTTTTAGGATGACCAACTTTGCTACACACACACACAAACAACTCATGCGTTGAGCAAGAACTCCATCTCCTTCTCCAAGTATGGAGAAGTAGAGGCCTACACCAACAACCACTACAAGAGGTTGTGTACTCTTGTGACGCTGTTAGCGACGGAAATACATTGGGTTTTTATAACCCCCGGCGTCGCTAAAACCGTCGCTACGAGCGTCGCTACGAGCGTCGCTACGAGAGCGTCGCTATAGGCGTCGCTATATGCGTCGCTATCAGCGTCGCTATATAGCGACGCCTATAGCGACGCTGTCACAGACGACTATAGCGACGCTCATAGCGACGCTACAGAGCCATAAATGGCGACGCTTATAGCGACGCCCGAGAGAATATTTTTTTGGTGGCAGGGCATTGAATGCCCTGCCACCCATCAACCATATTGTACTTGATTCACTTTTTAAAAAAAATGCAAAGGTAGATAAGAGACCCAAAATAGTCACCCACAAGACGCATTGTTTGCAAAATTGACAATTGTACACATCATAGGCAAAATGAATTGATTGGCAAATGTAATAATGACAATTGTACAACATCATAGGCATAAAGAATTGATTGGCAAAAGGAACTGCGGTGACAAATGTAATAATATACATGGTTCAAAAAGACGTATAAAATCCGTCTCATGATACATAAGCTATGAGAAACCCTAAACTAATGCTATCTAGCTACGGCTAAACTGACGTCGTCTAGTCAGACGTCTCATCGCGTCCAAGTGGCGTATCTGTCGGATTCTGCAAAAAAAGACAATAAGACAGTTTTCAGTAAATATAAACATATAACGACATTTATAAAACAATACAAAAAATAAAAAAGAGTAAACCCTAATACTAACCATGCCGCCGCGAGAACTGAGAATGTCCATCAGGGCGTTTAAGCCCTTCCTGCCTGCGTACTCGCGCTCGTACGGTGTGGGATCACGTCCTGTCATTGACCACTGTCAAAACATACAAAGATTTCATTATGTTCGAACTAAAAAACTCATAAACCCTAAACTATCGAACATGCATAAAGAGCAATGTGAAAAGACTTACAAAATCGGCCTCAAATGATGCCCATCCACCGCTCCCCAAGTGGTGCGAGCTCCCTGCCTCTACTCGCGCTCTGGCTGCATCCTTTTGTTGCTTCCACTTGTCGGGATTCTCGCGCGCTGCTTTCTTCGCATTCTTCCAATCTTCTTTGGCCAGCCAATCTGGCCTATTCCACCCATTCTTGATTGCTTTTTGCACTTCGGAACGCTTGTGTTTGCAGTATTCGCGCATTCGAATCTTCATCAGGTCTTCATTGAAGCGCTGATCCCGTGTTGGAACGGGAAACTCATCATGAAATATGCTGATGACTCTGTTTTTTAAATCACTTGGTACTTCACTCCATTTGTTTAGTATATAGTGTCTAAACAGCTGAGAGCAAAGACCACGCATGCGCGAGATCACCTTCTTGCCGTCATCATCCATGATGATGCCGCCGCTGATGTCGACGGAGTAAGGCAAGCCCTCTGGCCGGTGACGCGTGAACCTGGGTGTCCCGGCAGGGGTCTCTAGCGGCGTGTCGATGGGGGTACGGACGTCAGGTGTCTCCACCGGCGTCTGGGCCCCGAAGCGAGGAGTGTCGAGTGGGGTGGCTCCTGGCGGAGTAGGTAGAGGTGTGTAGCTTCTAGGAACAATCAGCCGTGCAAAACCTGGCGTAGACGGCGATGTTGTGGCTGGTGTGGGGGCGGGCAAATAAGGGGAGGGTAAAGAGCCTCGTCGAACACGAGGCGGTGTGGAGGCATCGGTGGCGGAATCCCCACAACAACCGCCACCGCCACCACTAGAGCGCCGGTGTCTAGACGAGTGTGACGCTCGTCTCGTCGACGCCGAAGCTTCGGAGCGCGCCGAATGCTCCGAAAGAGAGGGAGATGTGGATGGCGTAGGAACGCGCGATGATGCGCCAGAGCGATGACGCTCCACGTACCACTGTCTCTGCTGCGGTGACAAAGAAGAAAGAAACTCCTCATCATCCATACCTGCATTAAACACACGAATATTTAAACTTAATATTGAATGAATAGAGTAGACAATGATGCAAAGACCATTAAATACAATGACGTAATGACGCATATAAATACAATGACGCAATGAATCGAGTGATAGAAGAGGCAAGTCGAAAACTCAGAATTTTCAATCAAAAGATGTGAGCGCGAGTAGAAAAGAGCGTTATACACCATGGAAGGTACTTAGAGAGCCAGAGCTTTTACAACACGGAGCAAAATTGTTCAAATACAATATTTGTGGCTTTAAGAGATCTCTCTCTCATCCTCGCATAACTCAGCATAACTTCCTATATCTATATAGAGCTCTCCGTTTAAACACATATCCTCTGTTTCATTTTGTAGCTCCTCTGCATGCACCCCATATAGAGTAGTAGCATCTTGATGCTCGTATGGCACCACCGCAGCGGCTTCTGATTGAGCATCTTCTCTGATCTCTTCCATTGATGTCGTTGTGATTGGCACATGGTAGCCTTCATACGTCCTTGCACTACGAGGGGCTACCTCTATGACGTACCACCAGTTTGATGTAGACTTTGTAGGATGAAATACTACCTGCCAGAGCCACATAACTTACATGAGAGCTTTCAAGCACATAACTTGTAAAAGGGGGATGTTAACTATTTATATACTTACTTGTTCACAATGCTCGGGTAGTACGAAAGTGTCTCTTAGGTCAGTCCATTTCTTAGTAGAATCCACCTCAAGAAAACCTGGCTCTCCTTCCTCTCCTCGTGTGTGTGTGTGTGTGTGTGTGTGTGTGTGGAGAAGAAAAAGAGAGAGAGAGAGAGAGAGAGAGAGAGAGAGAGAGTGAGGGAGAGCGTTACCTGCTCCTTGCTTGAGGGCGCCGAAAAACTCAGATCTGAGATCTGAGTTTTTGGGCGCGCTCGGTTATTTTTTTTACCCCAGCCGGCGTCGCTATGAGCGTCGCTATAAGCGTCGCTATGAGCGTCGCAAATTTACAAATAAATTTACGACGCTCATAGCGACGCCGGGAATTTTTTTTTTGAGCGTCGCTGTGTGAGCGTCGCTAATATGAAGAGCCTCTTGTAGTGAACTCTTGGCTATGGAGTGCAAATCCAACCAAGAGCCAAGCTTCGATGGCATGCTCATCTCCTCTACCATGCTAATTACTAAGCAAAGCTATGCTATAAGAGTGATTATTTGAGAAGAATACTTCTTCTCGTAAGATACATCTTCTTCCTCTCAATCTTTCCTCATTCCCTGATAGCTTTCGCCATTTTTTAAGGTGTGTGAGGTCTTGGGACTGAGGCTAGGGACACTAGGTGTGTTTTTAAAGCATAATTTGGTGCATGAAGCTTCCATATTGATTGCACGAATGAGTTTTGTCAAGGAACACAAAAATTTTATTGTACAAAAATCTCCTTTGATGGGAGAAGCTATAATACAAAGCCTTTTTGGAGGGAAGACCGCATGTAAATCCGGTCCTAACTGTTGTCAATTGTTCTATTTCTCTCTCTTTTCACATATTATCTATGCCAAAACTAGTTAGGTATGAATTGCTATGTTTCTTTCTCAAAATAAGTACTCTTTCTATGCTCATTAGGAAATTGTTCTTAATGGAATGGTCACTATGTTATCAATTTTTGCTACACGCAAGTTACTAGTGCATTAAATGCTACATTAGTATGAGAGCTATTGGTTTCTCTTTTCTTGCTTAAAAGGAGAGGTCATCAAGCTTTCTACAAAAGGTTGGTGTTATTAATTGCAAAAAACTAAGTAGAATAAGGATTTTTCATCCTTGAAGAATGCCTGCTTTATGCAGTTAACGGGATACTGTCGAGAGCTATGGTCTTAATAATGGAGTCCTTCGGGGCTTGCCTATAACCATTATTGAGCTATTAGAAGCTTGAGAGAAATTGGTGTTGTCTTGGCTCTGTTAAACCCTCTCTTCTATTCCCTACAATTAATAATATTTGAGCCACGGGTATAGATGCTTGAGTGCTTAACTTTGAAGGTAAAGATCATAAGCAACTAGGGCTTGAAGTACCAAAAGTACAAGAAAAAATTTACACCTTAAATTTTCTAGTATGGTTGACAAGGGAAAAGAGATTGAAATGAATGTTGATAGCTTTGATTTTGCTAATGAAAGAGCAACTAATGATGCCCCTATTCTAGTAAACTATCTTGTTTCTAGGGTTCAACAAGCCCTGGGCAATCCATCCCTCCAAGGTGAAGTGCTACAACAATTGTGCACCCATGGTATTCTCCAAAATCCCCACCAAGAAGAGAGTACCTAGGAAGGCTCTTGGTTGAACTTCCAAAAGAGGTCTCTCTCCGATAAGGGAAAAAGAGGAGGATCCATATGAAGGGCTCAAAAACTTACTACTCGATGAGGCATATCCCTCCCAAAGGAGAACCTAAGTTTCAATGGTAGAGCCCCCACCGAAAGAACAAGAAAGAAGTGAGTCTCCTGTCACCATGGCGGAGATGCATCCACGAAGATGATGGGCAAAATGCTCTCCAACACCCCCAAAATGGAGAAGACCATTGCGTACTCCTCTCATCATAATTCAAAGGGAAGAGAGAAAACAAGAGAAGAAAAAGGCAAGAAAGAGGTTACCCTGTTCTCCATCTTCCTCATCCTCTTTCTCTTCTGAAGAAAGTGATGGTATAGGAAAGGAGGAACAAAACAAGAAAAAGGTGAGAAAGAGGTCACCCTCTTCTCCATCCTCCTCATCCTCTTCCTCTTCTGAAGAAAGTGATGGTGCAGCTCTTGAACCGTCCATGAGAAGAGGCCATAGGAAATCCTATGCCGCTTGGAAAAGGTCGTTCAAGCTCAAAAAGTTCAAAGAGGGAGGAAAGAACATCTCTTTCTTACCTACCATGGCACCTTTGGTGCTACGAACAAAGTCTTGGCCTTTATCCAACAATTCGATGCGGCGTTTGGAGATGAGAGCTTCACGTAGTTCTCTAAGCTACATTATGTATCTATGCATTTTTAAAAGTCCGCCAGGAAATGGTGGTCTAGCCTACAATAAAATGGTGAAGCTCCATGAACATGGAAAGCTTTAAGAGCTTCCATCATGAAGCAGTTTTTGGCTAGCAATGCCAAAGACAAAGCACTCACCGAATGGTGAAGCTTGAAGCTCTCTCCCTATGAATCTATTCACAAATATGTAGACAAGTTTTGGAATTTACATTTCGAAGCCACTGTCTACAAAAAGATGGATTTTGGAGAGAAAAAACAATAATTCTTTGCAGGTTTATCTGAGGATATGGCAGAGTATGTTAACTCCCACAGGCTTCACACCATATCTATGGTCTTAGACCATCCCATGGTGGCTTCAAGAATAAACTTCCAACAAACTAAGAGAAATCTTAAGCCATGGAAAACAATAATGAGCATAAGGGGAAGGACATCGTCCAAAAGTCTCCCAAAGGCAACTCCAACAACAAAAAAGCCAAGGAGAAGGGAATTTATAAAGGCAAAAATAAACTCTCTCCTAAAGAGTTAGAGCATTATCAAAAAGATAACCGTTGTTTCAAGTGCGGGGAGCAAGGGCATTCCTGCTACAGACGGGTGCGTGGCTGCCCTGCGAAATACTCAAAATAACACAATAAACATTATAAAACAGACTAATCGGCATACCTGGCACTATCACGTGGTCGCATGATCGCAAGATACACGAACAGAGAGAGACAGAGAGCGGGAGCAATTGAGAGAGCACGTGCAGGCGCACCTCCTAGAGCGGAGTGCTACGTCGACATGGCGAGAGAAGAGAGGAGAGATGAGAAGAGCAACGCAGACACTGGGTGCAATCTCCCCCCATGCAAGAGTGACCATTTCCCTCTTGCACGTATTTAATTTATAGATTCTTGAATGGTCAAAAAGTGAGTACAAACTGGCCGGTCGGACATAATTGACCAAAGCTCACAAAGAGCACTTGAATAATCAAATATACATAAAATGTAACATCCTTCTGCATAATCCATTATCTGCTGATGCTCTTGCCACCTGTCAGCTGCAATAGATAATAAAATATCAATTCTATAACATACCTCTCCGTTGGAAAGCAACTGTCCTCAGTTGCGAAGATAAAAATCTGCAAACAATACTTGCAAAAACAGTGATTAGTATGTTGTGTCAAAAACATCACATAATAAAAGAAAAAATTATAAAACTAAACAACATTAGCTTATGCATGCCGTCATCCACATACTACCTATTCTAGTGTCCCATACCACTAGAATAAGCAGTATATGTCATACCCTGATGAATCAGGATATCATTGGTCACACTCATCATTAATCTCATAGTGTCAAGTCTCATCACATACACACTGTCGTGATAAAATAACCATCAGATACCAAATCCCAATCCAATATCAATTCCACAAGTCCAAATCCAAATCACTTTTATTATGTACCCGGGTAACAAAATCATACCAGTTATAGTGGTGGCCAACCACTATAGCATGATTTCATGGTTGGTGTTGCCTAAATCGGCAAATCTACACCAATAAGACGTGCTGCCTAAATCGGCGAATCTGCACTAATGCTGCCTAAATCGGCGAATCTGCATTTGGTGAAGAAAATTATGAATCTGCAGTTTGTTGGTGTGCTGCCTAAATCGACGAATCTGCACTAGGATGAGCATTGACACACTGCCTAAATTGGCGAATCTGTGTGCTTGTGACCAATCGACTAGACAAGACATAAAAAGTGAAAAATAAAAGACCTGTTTGATATGAAATTGGAATAGACTAGAGTGTGGAAGCATGTACCAAATGTTAGCGATCATCGCACACCAACTGAGCTCATGTAAGCAGTGGTGTGAGAAGTCATCTCAGTATAGATTTCAATCAAAGTAAGTACGAGCCATGATATTAGAAACAATAGATTTTGCAGCTGATAACATATGCGAACAAGTAAAGAAGCTTCCTCTTCTAAAAATAACTGATGATATTCTTACATATTGGAAAATTGCTTAGGTATAGTCTTGTGAAAACGCATGTAAATAGAGTTACTTGAAAGAAATTAAATAGAATGAGCATGGATTTATCAAACTCCTATTAAACTATAGGATTGTCGTATAGGAAGTTAGTGTAATAGGTGATGGATAATCTGTAGACCTTAACATAAGAAAGGAGGTAGAATAAGCGAAAGGTTGGTGCATTTGTGTATGGGTCTATATATACATAGAGATAGATTACGTAGTAGATGATCTTCGTAGATAACAGTACCTTGATAAATTTCATACCTGGAGGGTTTTCGAGATGTTAGCATTGTATCGAGCTTTATCTGCAAAAGTGTTTCTCAAAGACAAAGCACTTACAATTTCTTTTTCAATTTAAGAACAATATAATCGTACAGTAAATAAATTGTGATGATAGAATTGATGCAAAGTTGGATTATTTGTTAGTAAAAGAGGATGAAAGCAGGCAAGTTTGAGTACAAACAAACGGATAATGAAGGTGCTATATAAATTTGTTGAGTGGTGTGCAAATTTGAGATAGCTAGTGGATAGCAGTCGTAGGGCAAATCAATACAAAGCTCCATGAATAACTGTTTCGTTTAGGATAATTGTAGAACAATCAAAGTGAAAATCTAAGTAAATTACGTTATTGATAATGGGTATAACTGACATAATGTCTCATGCAGATAGTGAGGAGAGAGCAATTTTATCCTTTTTAGTAGATAATTACTTACGTGTCTTGATCCTCATTCTAACGGTTGATATAACATCAACATACATAATAGGCAGAGTATTTATAGGAATGGAATTGGAAACGATAGTTTATAGCGATGGTGTAATGAATTTTGATTGGATTTGCATGCTCTGCTATGGTTCGCATGTTGTGTCCTTGTGATCTTTGACAAGGTATAAAAAAAAATACATTCTGTGCTAATCATTGAAAATAAGTTCAAACTTGAAATTCATGCGGTTTTAGGTCAAATATAATAAAGCTTTCACTGGTAATTACACTAAACTTGTGTAGATTTGTGACTGTTCTTTAAGGCAAGCAAAAGAGATAATGGGGAATTTACAAGTTCAAGAAATTAAAATACAGTAAAGGGCATCGAGTCTGACTGTAAAATTAAATCATCATCGTTGTCGTCAATGCTCTAGCATTGTTGCAGGAAGTATTGCATCTAGTAATGGGGAATTTACAAGTTCAAGAAATTAAAATACAGTAAAGGGCATCGAGTCTGACTGTAAAATTAAATCATCATCGTTGTCGTCAATGCTCTAGCATTGTTGCAGGAAGTATTGCATCTAGAGCGTTGTCATTGTCCATCGTTGTAGGTAGTGTATTTGGGGAAAGAGAGAGAGAAATGAAATGAAAAGTTATATTACTCGTCTTTAAAAGCCATGGGGTCAAACTCGTACAATCCTTATGGATCTAATACAATGTCGAGTACAAAATAAAATGAAGTGAAGTGAAAAATTGAATTAAAAGATTAAAATTAATATCGGCAGACTGAAGTCATCATCATCATGATCATCCCAATGCCCGAGATGGTCGGCAACAGGTGACGTTATCACAAGAAGTTGGTCGTTGAGAAGCTTGTCGATGTCCAAGTATGCTTGGCAGCCCGGTGATGTCCGAAAGGCTATTGTATGCTTATTGGTATGTCAGTCGTTATAAGGAATCGTAGTGGAGAGCGAAATGAAATGAAATGTTTTTATGAATCATCTTTACAAGGGGTGTGGGATCAAACTCATAAAATCTTATGGATCGAAGACAGTGTCTAGGTAAAAAATGAAACAAGGTAGAAGACAATGTCTAGGTACAAAATGAAACAAGGTAAAATAAAAGCTGAGGATGGCTGACGTCGTCGGAAGATGTATTGCATCCGCTGCTGCAGAGCTTAGTCAATGCCCGCCACTGTAAGCCGTCCTCAGAAAGCGAAATAGATTGAGAGACTTGCTCCTGCTAGCTAGCTGAATGAGAGCACAACAGTTCCACTGAGAGAGAGATTCACACCAAGTGTGATTAGTTGCGGAGAAGGAGGGTCCTCAGGGTGTTGAAATTAGGGCCTCAAGGCCTGCTAGGAATCAGGGATAAGAAGAGCTCTGCAAGGCAAGGCCGGGTTGGATTTAAAGGATCATAAGCTGGCTGTGTCGAGGGTCAAGAGGGCCCATACAGGAGGGCGCTTTGCTCACTAGAACAGTGAGCATGGGGTGCCGCAGTTAGCGTTGCAGGGAGTTGAAGGTTTCCATTGACAAAACATGATGCCAGAGAAACTGTTGAGGGGTATGGGTTGCCAGCACCATAGAGCAAGGACAAGGAGGAGCATTGAATATTGCATGAGGGAGAGGTTGACAGAGTGTGTGAGAGCCGGTGGGTGTGTGTGTTTGTGGTGGTTGCTGCAGCTCCTACCACCAATCTCGGGTAGCAATGTGAGCGCCCTTGCATGGCCATCAAAAGGTGATGGGTCGTGACTGCGACTCTGAGAGTTGGGGGGGGTAGGCACGGTTATAGAGAGAGGCTTATGAATGTGACAGAGAGAGAGAAAGCTCGTCATAGCAGGAGAGAGAGAGAGATGGCGGCTGAACAGAACCACAGAGAGAGAGAGAGAGAGAGAGAGAGAGAGATGAAGTGACGGCGCTCGTTCTTGAACTGACTGTCCCCCTATGGTGGCTAATACTGCTGGCTATGGATTACGAGAAGCAGTTGTGAGAGCAGAGAGAAAAAAACTACTGATAATTGCTTGTTTGGTAGTACAGCGGCAAAGGCTGCATGAAGCCCACCTAAAGTTGTAGGTGTGGTAGGCAGAAGGATAAGAGTGACAGGTGGGGTTGAGCCGCTGCATGGCATTGATGGCGGCTGGAAACTGCGAGAGAGAGAGAGAGAGAGAGAGAGAGAGAGAGAGAGAGAGAGAGAGAGAGAGAGAGAGAGAGAGAGAGAGAGAGAGAGAGAGAGAGAGAGAGAGAGAGAGAGAGAGAGAGAGAGAGAGAGAGAGAGAGAGAGCGCAGTGCATCTCGGCTTCTGATCAGCGAGAGGGGGACAGAAAACGTTGCTTGCATGGAACAGGATGTGTGTGTGTGTGGAGGTTTACAAACACTTTGGTGTGTGCATGCAACGTAAAACAGTGAGAGGAGTGCTGATGGCAGCTTGTGTGTGGGCGTCAGTTGACGGCCAATGAGAGACACAGAAAGAGAGAAAAAGATTGGGAGGTTGGTACAGCTCATGCGTGGTCAGACACAGATGAGGGAGAGAGAGAGAGAGAGAGAGAGAGTTCAACTAAGTTGGTGTGTGTGTCTATGGCTCTTATTTGTGAGAGCATGGGGCCGCCAGTTGCAAAAGAGAGACAGTGAGTGGTCATGTGATGCCAGCCGCAAGGTGGTGAGTACTGCAGGGCAAATGGGTGGTGGGAAACTGGAGCCCCAAAGTAGAGACAGAGGTGTTAAACTGCATAGTCGCAGTGCAAATATGTGATGTCGGAGTGCATGGCAGTGACTGCCACCATGCGTGATATGTGGAAAGTGCACTTCTGATGCAGGTGAAGCCATCGTTAAGGGGTGTAGCGGGATGAGATGTAGAGGAAGAGCACGATGCCCAGGCCTACTGAGGTTGGCGGTGCATGGGATGGCCTATAGGTGTCGCCCACTAATGACGTCAGGAGCACGTCATGTTATGACAGCAAAAAAACTATCGAGCGTCATGTATTGCAGTCGTTGTTGCGACTCCGTCCCTGCTGCAAAAGCCGAGCATGTTGTGATGTTGATAGCTGGTGACCAGGGTGACAAACGGGGTCTCCGAATGGTGGGGATGGTGATGATGATCACTGTAGCAACGATGACGATGATGATGAATGCAGACGACAAACAGTTAGTTATTTAAATTAAAATTAAAATTTAAGCCTCGTGCGGGGTGGACATTCCCACCACAGTATCACATCTAATTGGTTCGTACTATGCACAACTGTGTCCGGGAATTGTTAAGAGAGAATGCTGCGTCTTCTAATTACTTCCTCAAAACTCCACCATTCAACAATCTCGTTCAATGTCTCCTGCTACTTTAAATCTCTATGCATAGACTACGTATTATAATTATACATGGGTGATGCTTAATACCTTGGTTGTAAACTCTTAAACAAGGTAATTCTATTGAATTTCATACTTAATTATTCTTCAATCGCCTTTTAATTCCATGATAATAAAATCAAGCAAGGTTTGTTTTAATTGAATTATATAATGATGTTTATGCACTTATAAATCAAAATATAAATGTCATACCAATGATACTAATAAGATAAGTAACGTAAACTTAGCTGTAGGATTGAGTGGTCATGAATCTCCTCGCATCCGCGTATCTGACATTGTCATGGTCCTTTTAACCTTGCTCTGATACCACTGCTACAGACGAGTGCGTGGCTGCCCTGCAAAATACCCAAAATAACACAATAAACAACATAAAACAGACTAATCTCCATACCTGGCACTATCACGTGGTCGCATGATCGCAAGATACACGAACAGAGAGAGACAGAGAGCAGGAGCGATTGAGAGAGCACGTGCAAGCGCACCTCCTAGAGCGGAGTGCTACGCCGACATGGCGAGAGAAGAGAGGAGAGATGAGAAGAGCAACGCAGACACTGGATGCAATCTCCCCCCATGCAAGACTGACCATTTCCCTCTTGCAGGTATTTAATTTATAGATTCCTAAATGGTCAAAAAGTGAGTACAAACTGGCCGGCCGGACATAATTGACCAAAGCTCACAAAGAGCACTTGAATAATCAAATATACATAAAATGTAACATCCTTTTGCATAATCCATTATCTACTCATGCTCTTGCCACCTGTCAACTGCAATAGATAGTAAAATATCAATTCTATAACAATTCCTATGATGGTTGCCCCCCCAAGAATACATGTAATGAGCCTCCTAGAGCTACCTTGGTCAAAATTCAAGAAGAGGATGCTCGTCACAAAAGATCTCTTATCTCATGCTTGGGGAAGGTAAGAGAACATGATGCTTTCATTCTCTTTAACCCTGGTTCTACTCACAATTATCATATCCACAAAGCTGGCCACCAAGCTAGGCATCCAAGCCTATGAGATAGGATATGTCCTACGTGATGATGGTGCTTTCAAGGGGCAAGAAGCCTCAGCCACTCCCTTAACTGGGAAATTGGGGCTCCATGTCCAAAGCTATGTAGACAAGGAGGATTTCTTCATATCTCCTCTCAAACATGAGGATGTAATCCTAGGGGCACCATGGTTTTTTGATCGCATGGCTGCCAATGTTAAATTCCCAAAAAAAAAAATCTACTTTAGCTAAGAAGTTGGGTAGCACCATATCCATTGTACATAAGCAAGCTTTCAATAAGTCAATAAAGAGCTCTATTTCCATGTAAATGATTTTTGTTAAAGATTCTAAAAATGAACCTAGTATCTTAGCAAAAGAAAATATAAACAATCAAAAGGAGCTAGAGTTATCCAATTTCCTCAAGGGATTCCGATATGTTTTTATTGAACGACATCCCTTGTGAGCTACCTCCGAAACAAGGGGATGACGACCATGCAATTAAACTTCTTCTTGGAAGCTCACTGTCTAATAAACCTCCTCATCAAGTTTCTCAAGATCAAGAAAAGGAGATTATGCGGCAAGTACATAAGTTGGTTGAGAAAGGCATGGTTAGGCCTAGCTCATATCCATTTTGTTCACCAATGTTATTAGTGAAAAATAAAGATGGCACATATCATATGTGTGTCGACTATAGAGCACTAAATAGCATTAGGAAATCTCGGAGGTCATTTGGAGGGCCATATGAAGGAGAGAGAAAATAGAGCGCATCCAATGAGCAGGAGGGCTACGTTACGTAGGAAAATACATGGAAAGACTCAAAAAATAGAAAAATATCCTATAAACTTTCACGAATCTAGGATTGTGGCATCGTAACTTCTTTGCTTTTACCGAGCTGTTAGGAACATGTGTGGTCCCACTGCTGATATTCTCTTATGGTCATTAACGTACTGGAGAGTGACCATTAAGCCCGCACAAGATATTGGAATTCTAAAATACTTTCCCTCCATTAGGATGATTTCAAAGTGAATCTCCCTCCACTAAAGCTTTTCTCTCAGAGCTATGGCTTCCATGTCTTCTCGCCCAAGAAGCTCTAGGTGTTTATGGTCTCTCACACCAACTACCAACACCTGCACTTTTCCTAGAAGGCCAAGTAGTAGCATATCCTCAATTACAATATCAAGTTCAATAAGTGCAGAGAACTAATGGGTTGGACAAAGGATAAACAAAGGTTCATGGGTCCTCATGCAACCAAGAAGAGCCAAGAGGTCTAGTGCTATCAATGTTTACCGCTCAGCATGGAAGGCCAGAGTGTTGGATTTCAAAGTTGAAATCGGCAAAAGATCTGTAAAGGAAGTTCTTGTTCAGCATGTGTTTACCCATCCAGACGTGATAGAAAATGGTGGAAATGTGTCAGATATACATCAACCACGTTGTAATTGTAAGTATTCTTGACATCTCAACTGCATTTGATTTGTCATTTCACTTATTGATACTCTCATTTTAACTTTTCTTATATATTTTGCAACGTTTATCCCTCTTCTTATGAGCAATGGCTCCATTCTTCACATCTCAACTACATTAGATTTGTCAGTTTGACTTATTGATACTTTTAGTTTAACTCTTTTTATATATTTTGCAGATGTTTATCCCTCTTCTTATGAGCAATGGGAGCCTATGGAGTGCATAATAGGCCTCTTCCTTGTCATTCATGCCTACATTGGTTCTCTACAGTATTCAGGGAGAAGCAGCAAAAGCGTGGCTGATGAAGGAATATTTTTCTATGACCACTTCTACCAACTCTGCCCAGGGAATAAGAATGGCATGTTGGTGAAAGTGCCTCTACCAACCGACTGGAACACTGTGGACTGGCCAGTTCCTAAGGAAACAATGGTGGAGGCAATGGGAAGTCTCTTATTTATGCTACAGAGGTCTCTACGTAGCTCTATTCCCACCAAACTGGTTAGAATGCAAACTTTTGTCCTACTGTACTATTCATAGAGTTGTTTCATACCTACAATATACGTGTTACGAAACTATGTTCATGTGCAAGTCATTTCAGTAGTCATCCTGTGGCAAACTTCTTGACATAGTGAGGCATGCTTTTCCATGCATGGGAACCCCCCATATTTTTTTTCTCTTTTACCAAAAATATTTCCTATTATATAAGTTACTTTTGATTTTTTCTTCCCTTTTTCACAAACATTTTAGCCTTTATTAAATAAATAAGACTTATGCTAAATCAATCACGATGTAGCATAAATAAGTAAGCTTTCTTTGTTGATCTCTCTTTTGACCTTAAATATTAAATATATATATTCTAAATTACATTATATATTTTAGTATTTTCTAATATATTTTTCATGTATATATATATATTAATCTACCCTACCAAATATTTTAAACACTAGTTTTCATTTTCAAACCTCAACCCCACTTTCAAATTTCAATAATATCTCCATTTAGATGATTGCCAATCTTTTCAAAACTTTAGGTCATGTTTTCATACACATGAAGGAGCTCACACTTGAAGGCAAAAGAGAAGTCCACTCAAAGGGGACCACCGAAAGACCTTTGCAGCCACAAATAATACATTATTTGGCTGAGTTTTTTAAGTAGAGAAGAACCCCAAATCTGAAGGAGCGTCCAACATGAAAGATGTAGCTCCTAATCTCAACTTTTAGCTCAATTTTTTTGAGAATTTTTGGAGTTATGAACACGGAGATATGATTTTTGTAGTGGACCCCATTTTTCTCGTGTAATGGTGACACAGGCCATCCCCAATTTTCTTCCCTCTAGAATGGCTATGGTTCTACAAGTCTTCAAGCATGATTACAAGAGACAATGCTCTTTTAATGAGGTCTTGGCAAGTCTAGAGTGATTCTATCACCATTTTTGGAGGATCCATCCTCATCAACAACTATCCACCTTTGACAATCTCTCTTGTAAATTTCTTACCTCTCTCTTCTCTCCCTAATAAGCTTAAGTCTAGCCAAAGATAGACTATTGTAAATATCTCCTATCCTCTACATCCTACCCACATTCTCTCTTTTTCTCTCTCTATTGACTCTGGTATTTTAAATAATGAGGAGACAAGATGGGAGCCACAGTCACATGCACCCCATTTTCCTAGTCACCAAAGTGGGACACTCACCTCAAATAGAAATATTGCTAAATCCTCCCCTCCTTCCCTATATAAGGAGGCCATGAGAGTTCACTTAAAAATAGGACACACACACACACACACACACACACACACCTATCCATACACACTTTTGTGCTACATGCTTGTAGCATGAATCCTAATCACATAATCACAACACCATCATCATCACCATCACCATGCACAAAAGATGAGCACCACACCTCCACACCACTTGTAATTAAGGGTTGAAGGCACAATTTCAAGAAGAAAAAGGGTGGACACACTCATGATATTCCTCGCCATCAACTCCCATCTCTCCATTATGCCTCCTACGATCTTGTCCCCTTCTCATTTTCCTGCCATACGCTACCTATTGTATTCATCTTTTGCAGGCAATGAACACACTCCATCTTGGTGCCATACTTTGTGTCGCTTTGGATACATCTCATTGTGAGTATGGTATATGCTTGTTCCTTGCCTTTTTTGTTTGCTTATGTAAAGGTGTGCGGATTCGCCACCATACACACACACTCTCTCTCTCCCTCTCATATTCCTATCATCTTGCTACTTCCATCTTGAGGTGTGCGGATTCGCCACCTCTTGTATGATAAGTGAGCATACTCGCAAGTTTCCCCTATCTCATTATCTTCCTTACTAACATGCACGAGTAGTAAGTCCATTCTCACTCATTCACCACTCCTCTCACCTTATTCTCCGACCACCCCATTCCACATTTGGGCGTGGATCTTGAAATTGTTTTCCATGGCATGCTTCATTGTGTATATGTATGCGTCCTAGCCGCATATCTTGCTAGGTGGTGCCCCTATTGTGTATCCCCCATGATGAGGCCATTGTGCATAGTCTTGGTGTAGAGGCCACCGGGTCTATTTTTCACTTCCGCCTCTCAATAGGATGGTATGTAAAGGAAGAGATTGGCATACGGTGCGAGGTAGCGCTTGACACTCTAGTTGTCAAGTACATGATTGCAAGCAATCACTATTAGTCTCCTTTTGGTATATGCGATCACAAATGCTCAGAGGTAAGTACATTCCTATGGACCAGGTTTCTGCAGGTTTGGAAGATAATCCTGCTGTGGATGTGGAAGTATTTGATAAAGAGCATGGCCTAATGTTGGTGGTTACAATAAGGGAGCTATGCAGTCTTTTGCAGTTGCGGCACGACATAATTGAAGAGTCAATGGACAGGGACCTTTCAGATTTTTCCTTTTTCCTAGCTGGCCGTAAGCTGATGCGGCGTAGGGAAAAAGATATTTTGTGCAAAGAGTTGGATGGTCGGGTTGAAATAGTATCAATATAATAGAGATTCTTCAAATGAATTTCAATACATGAAGTTTTTTTGAGCTCATTTGTCAATTGTGATCTGTGAATATAAGTGTTCTTGAAATACATTTCTTTAGCCATTGCCACATCTCTCTCTCTCTCTCTCTCAATGTTAGGCAAGACAAAGACATGATAGAAGAGTCATCTTAATTCATTAGAAAGTACAAACTGGTCCGTGAACAATGGACTGAGATACAATTTTTGTAAGTATGGAATCAAAATGTCTTCAAGGTAAAAATCAAAGGTATGCCCCTCAAAAGAGGGTGGTGAGATAGTTGTTCCTGGTGGATTTAGTTCTCCCTTTTCAGAAGTATCATCAATCAGTAGTGTATTATTTGCATCAAAGGGTACATCGATTTGGCTAAACAGTTTGTACAAAAGAGGTAAGTGTGGTAGTGGCCCTCGACGGTAACCCATTTTCTTTGAAAAATACAAAAAATGCAAAATCTGACGTATGAGCGCCGCATACACCGCTATTCGAACTAGTGGCGATAAGTTTTGCCTTTGCATTGAAGACCATATGGCAACTCTGAAGCGCGGAAGAAGAAACTGAATAAATTCTTTGGTTCCTAAACGAACCATGACTCGACAAGCTCCCATCCAAAATGTTTGCAAATCCTCGAAGGGGTATGCTATACCCAGAGGCACGCGCATCAGCAACAATCCATTGATGTCCAAGATAATCAACCTCTGTAAAAGTTGACAAGTACATAGAAGTAGTTAGAAGCTGAAAATATTTTGCCATACTTGAATAGACATTACCGGAACAACCGTATCTACAGGTAGCAAGGGTCCATACTGGGTCTCTATAGTGTTGTTGACATTGTTTCTATCC